>NW_027256886.1:95990928-96244869 GCF_029215685.1 Pituophis catenifer annectens | reverse complement strand
AGGACAGAAATGGGGGTGAGAAGAGAAAGAGAAATGAAGGAGAGAAGGGGAAAAGAGATGAAGGGGAGAAAGGAGGAGAGGAGAAAGAGATGGAGAGAAAGAGAAATGAAGGAGAGAAATGGAGGAGAAAGAGAATGAAGGAGAGGGGAAAGAGAAGGGGAGGAAAGAGATGGAGAGAAAGAGAAATGAAGGAGAGAAATGGGGGGAGAAAGAGAAATGAAGGAGAGAAGGGGAAAGAGATGAAGGGGAGAAAGGGGGGGAGAGGAGGAAAGAGATGGAGAGAAAGAGAAATGAAGGAGAGAAATGGGGGGGAGAAAGAGAAATGAAGGAGAGAAGGGGGGAAGGGGGGAAAGAGATGAAGGGGAGAAAAGGAGGAGAGGAGAAAGAGAAATGAAGGAGAGAAAGAGAAAATGAAGGAGAGAAATGGGGGGGAGAAAGAGAAATGAAGGAGAGAAGGGGGAAAGGGGGGAAAGAGATGAAGGGGAGGAAGGGGTGGAGAGGAGAAAGAGATGGAGAGAAAGAGAAATGAAGGAGAGAAATGGAGGGAGAAAGAGAAATCAAGGAGAGAAGGGGAAAGAGATGAAGGGGAGAAAGGGGGAGAGGAGAAAGAGATGGAGAGAAAGAGAAATGAAGGAGAGAAATGGAGGAGAAAGAGAAATGAAGGAGAGAAGGGGGAAAGAGATGAAGGGGAGAAAGGAGGAGAGGAGAAAGAGATGGAGAGAAAGAGAAATGAAGGACAGAAATGGGGGGAGAAAGAGAAATGAAGGAGAGAAGGGGGGAAGGGGGGAAAGAGATGAAGGGGAGAAAGGAGGAGAGGAGAAAGAGATGGAGAGAAAGAGAAATGAAGGAGAGAAATGGGGGGAGAAAGAGAAATGAAGGAGAGAAGGGGGAAAGAGATGAAGGGGAGAAAGGAGGAGAGGAGAAAGAGATGGAGAGAAAGAGAAATGAAGGAGAGAAATGGAGGAGGAAAGAGAAATCAAGGAGAGAAGGGGAAAGAGATGAAGGGGAGAAAGGGGGGGAGAGGAGGAAAGAGATGGAGAGAAAGAGAAATGAAGGAGAGAAATGGAGGAGAAAGAGAAATGAAGGAGAGAAGGGGAAAGAGATGAAGGGGAGAAAGGAGGAGAGGAGAAAGAGATGGAGAGGAAAGAGAAATGAAGGACAGAAATGGGGGGGGAGAAAGAGAAATGAAGGAGAGAGAAGGGGGGAAGGGGGGAAAGAGATGAAGGGGAGAAAGGAGCGGAGAGGAGAAAGAGATGGAGAGAAAGAGAAATGAAGGGGAGAAATGGGGGGGGGGAGAAAGAGAAATGAAGGAGAGAGAAGGGGAAAGAGATGAAGGGAGAAAGGGGGGGAGAGGAGAAAGAGATGGAGAGAAAGAGAAATGAAGGACAGAAATGGGGGGAGAAAGAGAAATGAAGGAGAGAAGGGGAAAAGAGATGAAGGGGAGAAAGGAGGAGAGAGAGAAAGAGATGGGAGAGAAAGAGAAATGAAGGAGAGAAATGGAGGAGAAAGAGAAATGAAGGAGAGAAGGGGAAAGAGATGAAGGGGAGAAAGGAGGAGAGGAGAAAGAGATGGAGAGAAAGAGAAATGAAGGAGAGAAATGGGGGGAGAAAGAGAAATGAAGGAGAGAAGGGGAAAGAGATGAAGGGGAGAAAGGGGGAGAGGAGAAAGAGATGGAGAGAAAGAGAAATGAAGGAGAGAAATGGGGGGAGAAAGAGAAATGAAGGAGAGAAGGGGGGAAGGGGGGAAAGAGATGAAGGGGAGAAAGGAGGAGAGGAGAAAGAGAAATGAAGGAGAGAAAGAGAAATGAAGGAGAGAAATGGGGGGGAGAAAGAGAAATGAAGGAGAGAAGGGGGAAGGGGGGAAAGAGATGAAGGGGAGGAAGGGGGGAGAGGAGAAAGAGATGGAGAGAAAGAGAAATGAAGGAGAGAGAAATGGGGGAGAAAGAGAAATGAAGGAGAGAAGGGGGGAAGGGGGGAAAGAGATGAAGGGGAGAAAGGGGGAGAGGAGAAAGAGATGGAGAGAAAGAGAAATGAAAGAGAGAAATGAAGGAGAAAGAGAAATGAAGGAGAGAAGCGAGGAAGGGGGGAAAGAGATGAAGGGGAGAAAGGAGGGAGAGGAGAAGAGATGGAGAAAGAGAAATGAAGGAGAGAAAGAGAAATGAAGGAGAGAGAAGGGGAAAGAGATGAAGGGGAGAAAGGGGGAGAGGAGAAAGAGATGGAGAGAAAGAGAAATGAAGAAGAGAAATGGGAGGAGAAAGAGAAATGGAGGGAGAGAAGGGGGAAAGAGATGAAGGGGAGAAAGGGGGAGAGGAGAAAGAGATGGAGAGAAAGAGAAATGAAGGAGAGAAATGGGGGGGAGAAAGAGAAATGAAGGAGAGAAGGGGAAAGAGATGAAGGGGAGAAAGGAGAGGAGAGGAGAAAGAGATGGAGAGAAAGAGAAATGAAGGAGAGAAATGGGGGGAGAAAGAGAAATGAAGGAGAGAAGGGGAAAAGAGATGAAGGGGAGAAAGGGGGGAGAGGAGAAAGAGATGGAGAGAAAGAGAAATGAAGGAGAGAAATGGGGGGAGAAATAGAAATGAAGGAGAGAAGGGGGAAAGAGATGAAGGGGAGAAAGGGGGGAGAGGAGAAAGAGATGGAGAGAAAGAGAAATGAAGGAGAGAAGGGGGGAAGGGGGAAAAGAGATGAAGGGGAGAAAGGGGGGAGAGGAGAAAGAGATGGAGAGAAAGAGAAATGAAGGACAGAAATGGGAGGAGAAAGAGAAATGAAGGAGAGAAGGGGGGAAAGAGATGAAGGGGAGAAAGGAGGAGAGGAGAAAGAGATGGAGAGGAAAGAGAAATGAAGGAGAGAAATGGGGGGAGAAAGAGAAATGAAGGAGAGAAGGGGAAAGAGATGAAGGGGAGAAAGGAGGAGAGGAGAAAGAGATGGAGAGGAAAGAGAAATGAAGGAGAGAAATGGGGGGGGAGAAAGAGAAATGAAGGACGAGAAGGGGAAAAAGAGATGAAGGGGAGAAAGGGGAGGAGAGGAGAAAGAGATGGAGAGAAAGAGAAATGAAGGAGAGAAATGGGAGGAGAAAGAGAAATGAAGGAGAGAAGGGGGAAAGAGATGAAGGGGAGAAAGGAGGAGAGGAGAAAGAGATGGAGAGAGAAAGAGAAATGAAGGAGAGAAATGGGGGGAGAAAGAGAAATGAAGGAGGAGAAGGGGGGAAGGGGGGAAAGAGATGAAGGGGAGAAAGGAGGAGAGGAGAAAGAGATGGAGAGAAAGAGAAATGAAGGAGAGAAGGGGAAAAGAGATGAAGGGGAGAAAGGAGGAGAGGAGAAAGAGATGGAGAGAAAGAGAAATGAAGGAGAGAAATGGGGGGGAGAAAGAGAAATGAAGGAGAGAAGGGGAAAAGAGATGAAGGGGAGAAAGGGGGAGAGGAGAAAGAGATGGAGAGAAAGAGAAATGAAGGAGAGAAATGGGGGGAGAAAGAGAAATGAAGGAGAGAAGGGGGGGAAGGGGGGAAAGAGATGAAGGGGAGAAAGGAGGAGAGGAGAAAGAGATGGAGAGAAAGAGAAATGAAGGGGAGAAATGGGGGGGGAGAAAGAGAAATGAAGGAGAGAAGGGGAAAAGAGATGAAGGGGAGAAAGGGGGAGAGGAGAAAGAGATGGAGAGAAAGAGAAATGAAGGACAGAAATGGGAGGAGAAAGAGAAATGAAGGAGAGAAGCGGGAAAGAGATGAAGGGGGAGAAAGGAGGAGAGGAGAAAGAGATGGAGAGAAAGAGAAATGAAGGAGAGAAATGGGAGGAGAAAGAGAAATGAAGGAGAGAAGGGGAAAGAGATGAAGGGGAGAAAGGAGGAGAGGAGAAAGAGATGGAGAGAAAGAGAAATGAAGGAGAGAAATGGGGGGAGAAAGGGAAATGAAGGAGAGAAGGGGAAAAGAGATGAAGGGGAGAAAGGGGGAGAGGAGAAAGAGATGGAGAGAAAGAGAAATGAAGGAGAGAAATGGGGGGAGAAAGAGAAATGAAGGAGAGAAGGGGAAAGAGATGAAGGGGAGAAAGGGGGGAGAGGAGAAAGAGATGGAGAGAAAGAGAAATGAAGGAGAGAAATGGGGGAGAAAGAGAAATGAAGGAGAGAAGGGGGAAAGAGATGAAGGGGGAGAAAGGGGGAGAGGAGAAAGAGATGGAGAGAAAGAGAAATGAAGGAGAGAAATGGGGGGAGAAAGAGAAATGAAGGAGAGAAGGGGAAAGAGATGAATGGGAGAAAGGAGGAGAGGAGAAAGAGATGGAGTGAAAGAGAAATGAAGGAGAGAAATGGGGGGGGAGAAAGGGAAATGAAGGAGAGAAGGGGAAAAGAGATGAAGGGGAGAAAGGGGGAGAGGAGAAAGAGATGGAGAGAAAGAGAAATGAAGGAGAGAAATGGGAGGAGAAAGAGAAATGAAGGAGAGAAGGGGGAAAGAGATGAAGGGGAGAAAGGAGGAGAGGAGAAAGAGATGGAGAGAAAGAGAAATGAAGGAGAGAAGGGGAAAGAGATGAAGGGGAGAAAGGAGGAGAGGAGAAAGAGATGGAGAGAAAGAGAAATGAAGGAGAGAAATGGGGGGGAGAAAGAGAAATGAAGGAGAGAAAGGGGGGAAGGGGGGAAAGAGATGAAGGGGAGAAAGGAGGAGAGGAGAAAGAGATGGAGAGAAAGAGAAATGAAGGAGAGAAATGGGGGGGAGAAAGAGAAATGAAGGAGAGAAGGGGGAAAAGAGATGAAGGGGAGAAAGGGGGGAGAGGAGAAAGAGATGGAGAGAAAGAGAAATGAAGGAGGAGAAATGGGGGGAGAAAGAGAAATGAAGGAGAGAAGGGGAAAAGAGATGAAGGGGAGAAAGGGGGAGAGGAGAAAGAGATGGAGAGAAAGAGAAATGAAGGACAGAAATGGGGGGAGAAAGAAATGAAGGAGAGAAGGGGGAAGAGATGAAGGGGAGAAAGGGGGAGAGGAGAAAGAGATGGAGAGAAAGAGAAATGAAGGAGAGAAATGGGGGAGAAAGAGAAATGAAGGAGAGAAGGCGGGAAGGGGGGAAAGAGATGAAGGGGAGAAAGGGGGGAGAGGAGAAAGAGATGGAGAGAAAGAGAAATGAAGGACAGAAATGGGGGGGAGAAAGAGAAATGAAGGAGAGAAGGGGGAAAGAGATGAAGGGGAGAAAGGGGGAGAGGAGAAGAGATGGAGAGAAAGAGAAATGAAGGACAGAAATGGGGGGAGAAAGAGAAATGAAGGAGAGAAGGGGAACAGAGATGAAGGGGAGAAAGGAGGAGAGGAGAAAGATGGAGAGAAAGAGAAATGAAGGACAGAAATGGGAGGAGAAAGAGAAATGAAGGAGAGAAGGGGGAAAGAGATGAAGGGGAGAAAGGAGGAGAGGAGAAAGAGATGGAGAGAAAGAGAAATGAAGGAGAGAAATGGGAGGAGAAAGAGAAATGAAGGAGAGAAGGGGGAAGAGATGAAGGGGAGAAAGGAGGAGAGGAGAAAGAGACGGAGAGAAAGAGAAATGAAGGAGAGAAAATGGGGGGGAGAAAGGGAAATGAAGGAGAGAAGGGGAAAAGAGATGAAGGGGAGAAAGGGGGAGAGGAGAAAGAGATGGAGAGAAAGAGAAAATGAAGGACAGAAATGGGGGGGAGAAAGAGAAATGAAGGAGAGAAGGGGGAAAGAGATGAAGGGGAGAAAGGGGGAGAGGAGAAAGAGATGGAGAGAAGAGAAATGAAGGAGAGAAATGGGGGAGAAAGAGAAATGAAGGAGAGAAGGTGGAAGGGGGGAAAGAGATGAAGGACAGAAATGGGGGGAGAAAGAGAAATGAAGGAGAGAAGGGGGAAAGAGATGAAGGGGAGAAAGGGGGAGAGGAGAAAGAGATGGAGAGAAAGAGAAATGAAAGAGAGAAAGGGGGGGTAGAAAGAGTGATGAAGGAGAGAAAGGGGGGAGAAAGAGAAATGAAGGAAAGAAAGTGGGGTAGAAAGAGAGATGAAGGAGAGAAAGGGGGGGGGAGAAAGAGAGATGAAGAGGAGAAAGAAAAATGAGAGAGATGAGACACCCCAGAAATACCTGTTTAAAAGAAAATACTGGGAGCACAAAACCTAGGTGGGAGTAAGTGATATGAAGTTGGCAATGCCCACCCAGGTTTAAGGTTGTGTTTAAGTGTTTACATGTGTTTAAGGTTGAGTATTTAAGGTTGCAGACATCCGATCGCTTCACCCTGCAGCCAGCCCTGTAGGCCTGTGCCCATCTCCAATCTGGTTGTATCACCTTGCCCTGCAGCCGGCCCGAACGCCCACCTTGGACTGCCTCGGACTGCTCCAGCAGGTCATTTTTATTTAATTAATTTAATTAAGAATGCTGCAATGGGCATAAATGATGACCGGTCAAAAGTGCGAGGACCTGTCAGAAATCACTTTTTTCAGCCCTCTGGGTAGTCCCTATGTGCATATGGACTACTCAGAGGGCTGAAAAAAGTTATTTTTGACCAGTCCTCGCACTTTTGACCAGTCCTTGAACTTACGACTGTCCTCACATTTTACGTTTTGCACCCTATCTTGTCACCGTGGTGAAGAGAAGTAGTGGTGAAATGACTGACACAGTTGTTAAGAATGCCGCAACGGGCATAAATGTGAGGAAGGTCATAAGTGCGAGGACCGGTAAAAAATGTGAGGACCAGTCAGAAATGACTTTTTTCAGCCCTCTGAATAGTCCCTATGTGCATATGGACTAGTCAGAGGGCTGAAAAAGTTATTTTTGACCAGTCCTCGCACTTTTGAGCAGTCCTTGAACTTACGACTGTCCTCACATTTTACGTTTTGCGCCCTATCTTGTCACCGTGGTTAAGAGAAGTAGTGGTGATATGACTGACATGGTTGTTAAGAATGCCGCAACAGGCATAAATATGAGGATGGTCATAAGTGTGAGGACCAGTCAAAAATGCGAGGACCATTGCATGCTCAATGTGTTTGGTCAATCCATCTGGTTGTGGTGCTGTCTATCTTGCCAAGTAGTTTGGGGTCTACTTTGTCAAATGCCTTGCAGAAATCCAAGTAAATATGAAGCATTTCCCTGATCACTAATTTAATTACTGTATTGCAGAAGGCAATAAGGTTTGTCTGGCATGATGTTTTAACAAACCCATGCTCATTTCTAGTAATTGACTTGTTCATTTATAGTGCTCACAAATGTGCTATTTGATTATTGTTTTTCAGGATCTCCCCAGGTATTAATTCTTTATCTACTTACCAATTTTATTACCTCTTTTTTCTTGTATTTTTAAAAATGATTAGAATTTTTTTTTAAATAGCCCAGTCATTTACCTGATTGTCTATGCATCTTGCCCACCATACTAGTCGCTGGAGCATCATGGGAGAAGTGCTGCAGTTCAGATGAAGAGTGCTGAGGATAGAAGGGGAGCACAGGAGGCAAATTGGGAGGGAAGGAAAGGGAAGTAGTACTGGAAGAATAGGACCTGGGTTCCACTGACAGTTTCCTCTCGCTGGACATTTCCTTTTAAAATAAGGAAAAAGAGAAATAAATAAATACCAAAATTGGGATCAACAAGAGCAAACAGGTGGCCAGTACAGAGCCAGGAAATCAATAAAAGTTAGAATATGATAAGAAAAAAATGCACTTACAACATCACATTCTCCAGAACCCTATTTTAGCACAAATAATACATAAACATTAAAACACATCTTTTCAGCACCCATGGTGGCACAGTGGTTAGAATGCAGTATTACAGGCTAACTCACTGCTCACTCTAGGAGTTTGATTTGGAGCAGCTCAAGGTTGATTCAGCCTTTCATCCTTCTGAGGTTGGTGAAATGAGGACCCAAATTTTGGAGGGCAATATAAATGTAAAATGCTTAGAACTTCCCAGTGTATTTCTTTTCTCTTTTTCCTCTGCTGCTGCAGCACATCCCTAATGTCCCCCTCCCCCGTTCTCCCCTCCCCAATCTTCTACTGCAGGGGTGTCATTTCTTTGAAGGCTGGATAAGCATTGTAGTTCTCCTTCGTGGGTTGGTGGGGGAGCGACGGGGGTGGGTGGGATGGATGCCTCTTGCAGCACCCTGCCAGCCATAACAGGGTGCAGGGATTTAGGCAGAACCTCTCTGCGCCTCATTTTCACCCTCCATGCAGCACTTTGCCAGCTGTTTTCGGCCCATCTTAGTGTTATGGCAAATGAAGAGTCAGATTCCTCAAAAATTCTGAGAATTTTTCTGAGAAATATCAATTCCTCAGGTACAGAAACCAGCACAGTTGAATATGTTTTAACTTCTAGAAGACATGTCAATTACTTAAGAATTTTTTTCATAGGAGATTCTTTAGAAATTTAAGAATCAGCTGGCAAGAATCAACTAAGGCATGTAAAAAAAATAATAGCATTCCTCTGCTGATTTTAATCACTCATTTTTCTTTTCTTTTGGCTATTTAGAACACTTCGACCAGAAATTGAGTAATGAAAAGAAACTATTAGGAATAAATAACTGCCCTAATTACCCAGCAAACCTAACCAAGCTAAATTATATTTTGCCAATCCTTCACCATGTGAGGATGGAATATAAGAAAATAACCCAAACTATTTTGATGGATGTTTGGATAAATGAGATGTTTAGGTTACTTATTGGGGGGTGTTGTACAATTTTGTTTCCTTTCTAATGTTTTCCTCTCGAGTGCAGGATCCACTTTTTTGGTTCAGCTGAGTGTTGATCCATTGTTGTGACAGGAATTAACTGGCTTATTACCCGAACCTCATGTTGTGGGCTGAGAGAAAATGTGGCTGGCCCAAAGTCACCCTGACGGCTTTCTCCCCAATGTCTTATGTTAAATTGCTATACTGGCAATATCTATTGACATCTCAGTTTAAATATGGCCATTTTCAGGTTCAGATATCGAAGTTATTATAAGTAATAGTAAAATCCTATGGGGCACAAAAGGCTCGTAATTTTTGTTTATAATAATTGTTAATTATTAACAATTAATTATTATATAAAGTAATTTGACACACTCATATTAATGACTGAATGGCACAAGGGGAATAGATCCCTATTTCATCTAAATATTGGTAATAAAAATGTGAAAATATATTAAATTACAGCTTTTTCAAGAAACAATATTTTGGACTTATTGGACCTCCTTATTACCTCTGTATTGAAAAGGAACACATACATTTTTCAGATCAGTGTGAGGTAATGATTAGGTGTTGATTAGCAGCAGGGAGACCACGTTTCTAGTCCACCTAGTCCAGATGTTCACTCGGTGACTTTGGCCCAATAAAATGTTCTCAATCCAACCTACCTCACGGGCGAACCTGTAGTTTAAAAAAAAAGCTACCAATTCGGTTGAACTGGCAGTTTAAAAAGCTACCGGTTCCTCCGAACTGGTATTTCTGACGATCAGCTGTACAGCGGAGTTTAGTTTTGCTAGAAAGCAGGAAAACCTGCTTTGTAGCAAAACTAAATTGCGCGCCACAGCTGATTCCCCCTGCTGTTCTACTTACCTTCCCAAGGCTCCTTTTGGTGTGTACTGTGCATGCGCGCACACAGCATTCACCGAAAGGAGGCTTGGGAAGGTAAGTAGAACAGCGGGGGGGGGGGGGGAGGAGATGATCAGCTGTGCAGTGCAGTTTAGCGAAGCTAAATCGCATGCCACAGTTGATCCCCCCCCTTGCTTCTACTTACCTTCCTCCTTTTGGAGTGTGTAGTGTGTGCATTTGGTGCGCAGTGCACAGCCAGTGAACCGATAGCAAACCGGTTCAGATTTGACCACTGGAACAGGGTATTCTTCCTGTAAAACCTTTAGCAATCACACTAAACCAATAAAGTGCAGTAGTTCAAGAAATTTCCTTTTAAACCATTTTACTTACAAAATTCTGAGAAGAAGCAAGTTTCTCTTCTCTGCTTATGATGGCTGTCCCACTGAGACTGCGTGCAATGCGACGGAAGTTCTCTGCACTGTAGGTTTCCTCCTCTGGCTCCTGGCCAGTATATGGCAACTGTATTCAGAAAGAGAATTTAATGGTAAATGAATGTACAGAATCACATTACTCAAGTACTCCTACAACATCATGGACTGAGTTCATTTTAGGTTTTTATTAACTAACAAGTTGAATCTGCTTTGATATTTGTGAGTTGAGAGATATACATTACATTACATTATTTCTCAGGCTAAAGCTGTTTTATTCATTAAACTTGTGGAACAGGTTTCCTCATCAGAAGGAAAGGAAGAACTGGATTATAAATATTATTGACCTTGTGAAATTGTTTTGAATTTAATTGGAGCTGGAACGAAGACGCTTTTTTGGCTTTCTTGGCCTATTTGGTTTATTGGGACAGTGGGGAATTTGGTAGGGCCTTTTTGGATTACAAACATCATTTGATAGACATTCTGGGAGGTAAAAGAAGAAAAATGAAACAATAGATAGACTTGGACAAGGGAAAACTGGATCTTAAAACAACCTGTGATCTTAACTAACTTTGTTTATTCCCCCGCCCAAATAGACTCAGTATATTAGTATTGGTATTGATATACGCTGAACGTATTGCAAAATTAATCGTAAAAAGGTATTGATGGTGTAATTAGGTTAAGATTAGTATTGTAGACAAACAGAAAAAGGAAAGGGAGGGGGGGAAGGAAAAAAAGAGCGCTCCAAATATAACTAAAATAGGAAAGAAAGCATCTTATACACCGACATCTGCAACATCCATCCCATCAAGTCAGAGATCAATAGATGTATTGATACAACAAGAGAAAATGAATAGCTTCCAAAAAGAAATACAGGCAATGTTCCAATCTATTCAAGAAGCTATTCACCCACTATCAAGCAAAATTACCATACACAACATTTCTTAATATCTTTGATTCACTGCCCACACTACTTAAAAATATATGTCTATATTTTCCATTATATCTAAATAAAAAAAAAGAAAAGACAATGACTTTAAATTTATAATCCATATAGTATCTTCTTTAAGGTCTTTCCACTGGATTGGTAGAACCAACATCCATAATCGGGTAACATAACTTGCTGGTGCAACAGTTTATTCAAGATCTTCAATCATATCTGCCCCCATCAGTAGTAAATATCTTCTTATATATATAAAAGTAAAAACAACCACCCGAGTGACATTATAATTATATTCCATATAGTAATAATTGTGGGTTTCATCAGGATTATTAATTCCCGTCATCGTAGTGGGTAACAACCCGATCTTCTGCATGCCCCAGCATAATTCTCTTGCCTTGTAATTCAAGATGATATAATATATTTATCAACACAAAAAAAAAAAATTCCAAAATGGATAATTCAAATCCATCAGTTTAAGGCTCATTTCACGTCCCCAAATTACGGCCATGCAGAGATCTGCCACAATCTTCAGGATGATATTAACCAATACGTCGCCTCTTCTGTGTTTACACATAATCATTCATATTTTAAAGTCACTGGCTTCACTGTTGCCTGATTCAGAAATTTCTATTTTTGTGCCACCTATTTCTTTTTTTCTTTACTTTTTGTGGGTTTGGTTTCCATCCTGGTTTCTTTTCTACAAATTGTGTATCATCTGGTCGGATTTTGTTCTGCTTTGTAGATTGGTCTTGTTGGTTTGGTTTTTGTATCTCATATTTCTTTTTTATCCCTTGTATTTCACCTAATTGGTTTCCATGCTTATCCTTGCCTTGATAAGTCATCACCTTAAGGTTAGATGCCACTTCTCTCAGATTTGTAGATAGTCCAGCTGGGGTATCCAGTGAATCCAAAGGCAATTCATCTGGTACAGTCTCTATATTTCGATATTTTACCTTTATTTCCGGCTCCTTCTGCTTATCCTGTATTATACCTGAAGATGTTAAGTTCATTTTCAACCTATTTTGATAAAATTCTTCCGCTCTTTCAACAGTGTTTAACTGATATCTTTCTCCTTGATATCTAAATATAATACCAACTGGGGCGTCCCACCTGAATGAGATATTTCTCTTTTTTAACTCATTCACCAGAAAACCAAATTTCTTCCTTTCCATCAATATCTTAGGTGGGAGTTCCTTGTAAATCCAAATCTTTCTTCCATGCAATTGCAACTTAGAATTGAAGGAATTTTGCACGATGTTATTCCTAATTTCTTTGTCTGTAAAATAAATCACCACATCTCTAGGCAATTGCCTTTGCTTGGCAATCCAGGAGTTGATTCGATAAACTCTGTCAATCCTACAAAACACTTCATCAGGTTGAACCTTTAGAATCCCAGCTAGAAATTCAGAAGATATTTTCCTTAAATCATCTCTATTATTTTCCTGCAAACCTCTTAATCTTATCGCATATTCTGTAAAATTATATTGTACCATTAAAATCTCTTTTTCAATCTTCTGTTGCAGATTTTCTGCATTACCATACTTTTGATCAGCATTCATTTTAGATTTTTCTTCTAAGCTATTATCCTGAATGTTTATCAAGTCATTTTCAATTTTTTGGATTCTATTGTCCAATTTATCTTGAATTCCTTCCATTTTAGACTCTAGTACATTAGTATTTGTGTCCAACCGCATCATAAATTCTGTAAAACCATTAGCCATTTTTGAGAATTTTTTCTCCAAAGAATCAAACTTAGATTTCACCAATTCTTTAATTTCCTGCTTAAATTTTTCAAATTGCTGATTCACAATCTCCTCCCTTCTTTCAATCTCTTCTATAAAAAATTCTGTTATATTAAAATCAGGTTTCTCAGACTGAAGAGTTAAGACTTGTTCCTTTAAGTTGTTGGTGGGGGAATCCCCCCCCTTCTTGTTTATCTGACTTTATGAGTCTCAGTGCCATGTTTCCGCCCAGGCAGACTTTGTAAAAAAAAAGCAAGAAAGACTTCTTTCCAATCAACAACAATATCAGGTCTCCAAGGGAGAGAAAAAAAGAAAAAAAACACAGGAGCGAAGTTTTGTCTACAAATGTAGCCAGTGGTATTTATTCCGCTACATTGTAGTAATAAAAAACGGAAGGACTTTCCCTTTCTGCCTCTCCTCCAGCCGACGCCATTTTAAAAGGCTTTTTTTCCTCTTTCTTTTCCTCCTCTCTCTTAAGTAATTTCTTTTAAAAAATCAGTAAGATACTTGCGGTTCAGTCTTACAGGTCCAACTCGCATTTTCTTTAAGTAGTCTGTTAAATTTGCAGGCTTGCTTTTGACGCCTGGCTCTGCATCAGCAGAGGTCTCCCAAAGCCCGGAGCAGCAGCTGGGGATACGGGGCATCTCATCCGCTCCGTCCCAAAAGTAAAGAAAAAACTTTTGGGACTCCGCAGAGAGTTCTACCCACCCCTGCCGGCTCTATCTCCGTTTCCTCATGGAAACGGAGTTTTTTCGAGCCGCCATTCCGTTGTGAAGGCGGCTCTGACAGGCGATGGAAGCTGACGATCCCAAAGGAACGTCTGGCAGCTAGTTAGTAGATTGATTAGTTTAAGAAAAGGGATTTTTAAGTGATATATTTAGGGGAGTGGAGGAAATGGATAGAGTGGAATAAATGTTAAACTAGATTTGATGGGGAAGGCTGCTTTGAAATGTTATAGTAATATACATAGAAGATTAAATGTTAAAGTAGGACTTATTGTATAGTTTTAAAGTGGAGAAGTTATTTTATAATGTCATAGTATAATGTCTTTTTTTTCCTTTTTTTTCCTTTCTTTTCTCTTTTCTCTTTTCTGAAATGTATGGATAAAGGGGGATGTTATAATATTAATAATATTTTTAGTAAGTAAAGGTCAATATCTAGAGGAGGGAGTAAGTAATCTGTTATGAATTAGGTTTTTTTTTGATATGAAGAAGTCACGGGGGGGATGGGTGGGGTGGGGAGGGGGGGTTAGGGAGGGGGAGGGAGAGGGGGGGGAAAAAGGGGGGGGGAATCTGTATTTGAAAACTTTTTCAAAAAAAAAAAAAAGAAGCTATTGTTGCACAGAAAGAAGAAATAGGGATGAACCACAGCGAGGTGAAAGGTGACTTAGGAGAAATGAAAGAACAGATTCAGAATATGGATGGGAGATTAGAGAATTTTCAGCAAAAAATGAACAAAGGATCCAGAAAATAAGAGGATAAATCAGAAGAAACCGAAAAAAGAATGGAGGAACTGACACAAGCAAATAAAAACCTCGAGGAGACAGTTATCATTTTAAAAATGGAGAAGGCAGCCCATTTCCTAAGATTCCAAAACATAGAGGACAAAGAAGATCTCCCTGAAGTGATAGCAGAGCTATTGGCAAACGCGCTAGGGATAGACAAGAAAGAGATGGACAAGAAATATTGATGAAATATTTAGAATAAATACAAGTTATGCAAGGCGACATAAGGTCCCAAGATCCCTATAATGATGCTGCCATTCTTCTGGGGAAGGAGAGACCATGGATGCAGGGGTGAAATGCTCCCGGTTCGGACCGGATCACCCAATCTGGTAGCGATGAAGGCAGGTGGTTCGGAGAACCAGTAACAAAAATCCCTGCCCCCCCCATTGCCCAGGTGAGCCGCGCAATCATCAGAGATTTTTTTTTAAAAAAATTTTAAAGCATTTTTTCTACAAACTCTTTGGCCAAAAAAATGCTTTTAAAAGTAAAAAAAAAAGCCTCTGATGATCATGCGACTCAGCTGGGATCATCAGAAGCTTTTAGAAACATTTTTTCTACAACCTCTTCAGCCGAAGAGGTTATAGAAAAAATGTTTTTAAAGGGAAAAAAAGCCTCTGCCAATCAGGCAAGTCAGCTGGGATCATCAGAGGCTTAAAAAAAAAAGAAAGAAAGAAAGCTTCTGCCGATCCCCAATTGTGAAGCGCACTAAATTTAACTGTGCTGAGCAAGCATTTAAATAAATTTAACTGTGCTGCACCATGGAGAAGCCAACAGTAGCGGCGAAGAGAAACGGGCAGGCCAGACCAGTGTCTCAGGGCGGAGAGGAAGTCACGTGTCTCCCCAAGTGACCGAGGTGCAAGCAGCACCAACAAGGGCCGGAAGAAGTGCCCACGAGATAAGGCAAGTACAGGAGCGTTTCGCTCCCACTCTGGAATATGGAGCAAGTCTCCATCCCCCGTCCTTCCCTTCTCAGGCCAGGCAAGGAGTGACTGGGAGAGGAGGGTGAGATGCAGGGCCAGCCAATGGTGAGTTCAGCCAACAGGGAGCCACAGCAGGGGGAAGGAAAGAGCCACGGGTTGCCGATACCCGTTGCTTCGGCCCGCCTGCACTGCCGCCCCCCTTGCCACAACAGCACCATTACCTCATTCCGGCTGGCGAAGGCTGCACTACTCCTTGCACGTTGCACCACCTGCAAAATTGCACGTTGCACATACCTCCCTCTATGGCAGAGATTTCCAGCCCCACCACAAGCTGCCTGGCCGGTCCCATATTCCAGAGCTCTAGTCACAGGAGTGGCCCATTGGTCATCCCGGAGCAGCTCCTCTATCCAGGTGCACTGCGAACCACCAAAATTTTCTCGTGGACCGCCCTCCATGGACCACCGGTTGGTGACCACTGACCTAGGCTATCAAGTGTCAAGCAAGGGAGTAGAAATGGACCCAGGAAAAGTAAATGCTATCCTGGAGTGGCAACCCCCTCAAACCCGCAAGCAACTGCAGAGCTTTTTGGGGTTTGCAAACTTTTACCAGCAGTTCATCCCCTCTTTCATCAAAACAGCCCTGTCCATCACCAAACTGCTAAAAACAGGGAAAGGGAGGGCCAAATGCGACCCAGCCAGCTGCTAGAGTGGAACGTGAAGTGCCATTTGAGAAACTCAAACAGCTATTCATGGAAGAACTGGTCCTAAAGCACCCAAACCCTAAGGAGCCATGTCATTCAGTCAGATGCCAGTGATGTATCCGTAGGGGCAGTCCTCCTCCAGAACAAGGAGGGGAACTTCCAACCACGCGCCTACACCTCCAGAAAACTCACCAACACTGAATGAAGGTGGGCGATGTGGCAGAAAGAGGCTTTCGTGGTCCATTGGGCACTATTAACCTGGTGGCACTTCCTAGAAGGTAGCCAAATGCCGTTTGAAGTATGGACTGATCACAAAAATCTGGAGGCCCTTAGGTCCCCATGGAAGCTTTCTCCCAAACAAGTTCAATGGGCACAGTATTTTAACTGATTCGACTTCACCCTTCTCTGTGTCTATGTCTCTCTCTCCCTCCCTATCTCCACCCCTCTCTCCCCTCTCCCCTCTGTCTCTCTCCCTCAGTTTTTGGGGAGGAAAATAAGAAAAAAGCTGATTGGCGGGTGGATCGGCCTCCCGGAATTTTAGCAATAGGTTCATTAGTTCTGAGCTCTGAGTTCTGAGCTCTGTGCCTTATTTTCTTTTGCTTTTTTTTTTCTGCCTCTCAATCTTCTGAAACTCCATTTCAGAAAAAACATTTTTTTTGCCCGAAAGCCTCCAAAACAGAGCTTCAGAAAAAAAGCCTCTGAAGCTCTGTTTCTGAGGCTTTTTTTCTGAAGCTCTGTTTGGAGGCTTTTTTTTGAAGCTTTGTTTCCAATGCTTTTTTCAACCTCTGAAACCTCCATTTGAGAAGCGGGGTGGGGCTACATTCACATAAGACGCACCCAGATTTTCACTCTCTTTTTTGGGGTTTCACCATGGAATCCTTCCTGAACTCTGAGTTTGTTAAAATCAGTTCTTTTAAAGTCTAAGACACTGGTTTGGTTAAAACAAACAAGTCCAGGTTTACTTCTAGCAACGAAGCCAAGCAAAGGTGGGGACAATGCAGTAGTTTACAAAAATAACTTTGTGGAAGTTATTTCCACAATAACTGGGTCCTAAAGAGGCAAGATACTGCTATGTACAAACTGTTACAAGAATTAGTAGGCACACATAAGACTGAGAATTTGAAAACTAAGGATTCCCCTAAGTCTTGCCAATCACAAATGTGTGCATTCAGTAGGGAGCTGCCCTGAATGTAAATGCCATTTCTGCAAATCTTCAGTGCCGGAATCAACTGACACCTTGCTCTTCTCCATTTTGTTGTAAAGCTAGTGAACTCCAAGATCTTACCTGGCTCGATTGCTTTGAATTGCTTGAGAACACCTGTGTAACCTGTTTGGCTTGAAAAATCAGATGTTTGCTTTCTCAAGTTGTTACTCCTAGACTTTATAAAAATGTAAAGACCCCCTTGAATTAAGTTTGATTCCTACTTTACTGTTGTTTCTTGGCATCAGTATGGAAGTGGTTTGTCATGGTCTTCTTCCAGATATTCTTCAATTTCCCATCAAAATGGGAGATTCAAAATGCTTTTTATCATTTTAGATTAATATGATTCCACAGAGATAGCGCTCCAATGGATATTCATACTCTGGTAACTTCCTTTTTGGACTTCTGGAAAGCATTTGTGAGGTTGTCTTTGAAAATAGCCAAGAAACATCAGTTGGTTCAGAACAGGGTTATTGGTAAATGCAATGAGCTGGTTAATGCAATGAAATAATCCCAGTACTTCTGCCACCAGACTGCATCTGGACCAAGTTCTAACTGCTAGTGTTAAAACTCTAAATCCTAAATAGCTTTGTGGCAGCTACCTGAAGAAGCATCTCCTACCTGGTTCTTCAGATCTGAACCTGAGATTTTCCTCTGCAAATGAAGCAAGGTTGTAAGAGAGCTTGTCCAGTGGCGGTATCCGATTTATGGAACATACTCAGCAGAGTGACTAAGGCAGTGCCTACTTTATAGAACTTTTTTGTGGAAACTCAATTCTGTTTTTATTCTTTGGCCTTGTGGAAGTTTAAAATTATTCCCTTTCTGAATCTCCACCATATGCAGTACTTATCTAAATAATTCACTGTTAGAATGGCTTGATAAATATATCAAGGTAGATAGTTATGCATTTTATATTGTAATCAGTTGCAATAGTAAGCTATAGAAATCTATCATACAACCATTGTTTTAAATTTAAAATAAAAACAAAATAGGATTAATATTCAGTTACTGTATCTAAGGTCTTACTAGTAATAATCACTTGCACAACTGTAAACAGAAAGGTATTGCACACTCTATCTGAAATGTTTATTATCTATTTTTAATGTTAACATGTGTAAAATATTTCTACTTTGTTACATTTTTTTCATCTGTACAAGTAGCATTCCCATAACCCAGTTCCCATTCTAGCATATCCTTACATGTGTCTTAGGATCTGGAGAACCAATATTTCCACAGATGTTGTTTTCAGGTTCTGCTGTTCTTGACAGACCCCTACATGGTTTTTTTGTAGGCAAGTTTGCTGATGCAGGGAAGAAAAGGAAGGAAAAAAGATTAAACTGAAGTTCTGTCTACATGATCTTTTAGGTCTCTTTGAAATAAAATATATCCTCTTAATTTTCTATGTGGAATTCCATTTTATATGGTTTAATTAATTTCCCTAAAATGAAAATTGACAAAGCTCGTAATAACTGACAGGAAATAAATGTCAGTTTATCATTCATTTAAATATTCACCATAATTAAAGTCAGTTTCTCTGTTTATTATTGTGAGCTTCTTCTATTTTCATCTTAGGGAAATTGATTAAATTACATAAAATGCAATTCCACATAGAAAAGTAAGAGGATATACTTTATTTCAGGGAGATCATTATAAAAGAGAGAGAACTGCTGCAAGGCTTTTCCCTGAGGATCAGATATCACAAAGAACAACATACTATTGCCCAATTTTTTTTTGTTTCCAACTGAGGTGTCAGTTTTTGAGAGTTTTAATCAATGTCCTTTTCATAATAAATGTTGTGCAGTAAATAAAGAATAACATAGCATCAAAATAGTTTTGTTAAATGTAACATAAAGATCTTGACACATACTTTTAACAAACTTTGTTTCAAAAACATTTGTGCTCAAATACTTTATATTTAGGAAATGCAGTACATTTTCTCCTAATGTATTAATGTCAGTCAGCCTAATGCAAACTAAAATCATGCTGGCCTTTCAATATAAATCTAAATTCACACATATTCCAAGGTATTAGGAACATGAAGACTCCCTAAGAAAATACTTCACATAGAACATAAAATAATTTTACCTGTTTTGTTCAGTGCCAGTTTGGGATTGTCCAGGTTTCCCAATAGAGGTACTTGCATGCTGGCCTGGTACAGAGATTCCAGCTCAGAAACCTCCTGCACTGTTTCCTGATTCTGCACTGGGTAGTCCCCAAGAGCTCTTTGACTGATCACAGGTGATTTGTTTCCAGGTATCAAAAGCCAACTGGCATTCTTATGCTGAGTTACTGCTGTGCTAAAATTGTTAACATGGTCTGTGCAGCTCTCTCCAGGCACAGATGCAATCAAGCCAGCAGAATTTCTGTAATTGGTATATTTTGTTTTTTCCTCACAGCTGCATTTTCCTGGATATAACTTGGGACTCAAGGTACATTGTTTCCCTTTGTTGCAGAGAACTTTTATATGTGAATCAGAACTTTCAGAAATGATGTTGGAAGCATTAAAACAATCTTCAGAACTCAACTCAATTTTAGAAAGACTTGAGTCCGACGTTTCAGCAGGTGCCATTCCATTCTCCTGTCTTCCAACATCTGACCGCTTGAGGTAAAAATGACTACTGTAGGATTCTTGCTGTAACTTTGGAGTATTTTGATCATGACAGGTAGCTGCCTTCCTTTTTTCCTCATAAGTATCTAGTCTTTGGAAATTTCCCTCCAACCACTGAAGCTGTTCTGCAATGGAAAGAACATGCCTTTTGCTACTTACACCTTCGGATTTCAAAGAATCCCCACTAACAAGTTCTTGTGGATGATGTAAACTCTCATGACTGTTTACCTCAAGTTGCCCAGTTGTCTGCAATTCTTCTGGAGCACAATGAAGAAGAGAGGGAAGAGAAGGCAGTATTGCACCATGATAGTCCCTAGGTGGAGCAGCACTAGGCCATTCTGAAATGCTTCCTGAATTGAAGAGCGGATTATGTAGGCCTTTTTTGCCAAGTGGAATTTCCGATGCTGGTGAAGAGGGGAAGAGTGTAGGTAATGATTCAGAGTTTGTTATAGTTAAATTCATTTTGCAGTAGGGGATGAGAGGAGATGCTGCATTATGTAGGTTCTTGACCTTAATGTTACTGTTGTGATCTTCGTAATCCTTTAAAGTGCTAGGAGAAGCAAGTTTCACATCACCATTGATTTTATTCTTAGTCTGAATGGATTGATCGCTACCAGGTTGTCTAAAAGGAAAAGTAGTAGCTTCATCACTGAAAGTAACAGACACAGCTTGAAAGTGCAGGCTGTTCTCAAGAAGGGGTTGAAATATGGGCTTGGAATATGATGATTTCTTTTCAGGATGGGAAGCAAGTGGATGGACGTAGGCTCTTGACCCAGGTGCTGCTTCTTTGCTGGGTTCCAGCACTCTCTTCTGTTTCAGCAGTACTTGGAGTGGGATAGTCTGTTTACTGAAACACACATTAAAACATCATCAGTGACTGATGACTCCTAATTAGGCTAAGTTAAAATCTACTAAGTTAACAAGGTACATATTTTATCAGTGTTTTCTGGTATCAAGTATGTGTGAGTGTAAAATTATTGCATGGTTGCATGCACAGTTGTTAATCTGATCAGAATTTTTTCTGGTATTAGAATGGCACCAAGAACAATTATCTATTTTGGTAAAAATAATTTTTCATTGAAGAGTTCCACCAATGATCAACAATTTCAACTTCAAGAATGTATGTATGTTAATATATTCTTGAAGTTTTGAAGATGAGTCAAATGGAGAATATCCTCATCGTGGACTAAGAACATGCAATTCTTTACTGTACAGGAATATCACATTACAATAGAATTCTTCTTTTAGAACTGTTTCCCTCTTTTCCCCTTTAGCTTTTTTTTCATCTGTAAATGTTCAAAAAACGTCAACCACTTACAATATGACGCAATCAATATCTACTGAGAAATAGTGACTACATGAATGTTAATTAGATAACATTCTTATGTTTATTTCTAAAATAATATTATAAACTTGTTCAATATAATACATAAAATAGGAAATAAAATAGGGGGAAATCAGTTTATTTATATGATTCTTATTTTCATGTAGAATTGTATTACAACTAAGTACATTTAAATTAGTCTAACAGCTTGCACCGCTATGGACAAAAACGCTGAAGAACTTTTCCTTTTTAATAAGAGTTCCACTTATTATAAATATCACAACTGTTGATAGTAGAAACAAGGGGTTGTAATAATAAAGTATGCTGTGTGAAGCAATTAGGATTTTTTATGGTAGGGCAAAAGGTATCAGAGATTAAGCAATTTTGGCCCTTCAACTTACTTCCAGGGTCTCCAGACCTCTCAACCCCCATACTAGCTGTTAATCAGTGGCATGGTTTCCTGCCATTTGAGGTAAGAAACATATGGAAATAAGCTTTTTTTTTTTTGCTTGTGCCTTCCAGTCAATGTTGATTCCTGGCAGGAGCTTCAGTTTTCTTGTTAAGACTTCAGAAGTAGTTTCTATTGCCTCCTATCTGGGGCTGAGAGAGAGTGACTGACCCAAGGATACTTTGTGCCCAAGATGCAACTACAACTCAGGGTCTCCTTGTTTCTAGCCTGGTGCCTTAACCACTATAACCAAACTTGTTCACAATAAGTAAAAATTAGTTTAACATTATTTTGAAAAAAAGGAGAGCATTAAAGAAATAAAACTCTTGGCCATGTGTGCCATGGCCCAAACATTTTGCTTCATTGCCCTCCAAATGATGAATGTTAGTCCCTGACCATAAATATGCAGTTTTGCTAAATAGCAAAAAAGAACAATACTAGGAGAAGATTGGAAACCATACAAAAAGATCCTTAAATTAGTCGTTTTCCTATATTATAACAACAACTTTAACAATATCTGCCTATCCCAGGTCCTTGGGGAGGACTCGATAAGTGAATAGAAATGCTAAATCCAGCCTAAACAGTGACTGGGTGAGTAGCCATAATCTTGGCCCCCACTTAGAAAAACTTTCCATCTCTCAAATGCAAAAGGCCACACTGCCTGGAACTGCACATATACCATGCCGATACATTATACTAACTAGGTTCTTGGGAAGAATTCAATTCTAAAGAGTGGGCAGCTGTGACTTTACATTATTTATTATTTTTTTCCTATCAATAGTGTTTTTATTTTTTCCATATTATCCTCAGACGTAGAGCTAGAGCCTGATGGAGTAGCTCCTTCGAATACAAATAGTAGAGACACACAGAGTGAAAGGATGATTGGCTGGCTGGTGAATTCTGGGGGTCCACAGGTCTTCAAGTTGCCAAGGTTGGACACCCCTCCTGTAGCACATAAAGAAGAGGAGGAACTTTGAGAAATCATTGTTACCATCCTGATTTATCAGATTAACAGAGTTGGAAGGGACCTTGGAGGTCATCTTTTATGTTTACATTATTGTAAACATAAAAATCCTAATGAGATACTAATAATGTATATCTGATCCTGATTTATAGTTTGCTAGAATTTCTGCTTAAGGTCATATTCTTGTTGTTATTGGCTATCGTGTTACTATTATGATAAATAATCGAAGATACTATTATGATAAACAATTTAGTACAAAAACACAGCTAAACACAACATTGCATAAAGTTTGCATCCAAGTCTCTTTCAGATACAGTAAAAAAAATCATAAGGAATAGGGTAGGGAAAAATTCAACTAGGACACATCTAGTTCTTTTGCTTATGAAGAAAGTATTGTTGGTTCTAAAATCTTTCAAGTTCCAATAACAAAAAGTAATTTTGGAAGTGCAGGAAAGACCTATATCCCACATATACTTTTCAAACCATTATTTATAGTCATTCAGAAAACTCTTCAATTGCACTGCCAAAACATAGTAGTTTCCTAATTTTTTGGAAATTTTAAGGTAGAAAAAGCAAACTATGCAAACTATACCCAACAAGTAGAAAGGATTATTTAGAATAAGCTTCCAATATTTATTAAAACTAAAAAAAAAAACCTTTGGGAATATACCAGATGGCAGTTTATCAGCACTATGGTCAGTTTAGGATATAGCATTTTATATATCTGTACCTATTGCAGGACCTCAACTTCAACTAAAATAGGTTATTAAGAAGCTGCTTTTTGAGATTTTTTTTTTTTAAAAAACAAGCATTGTTTATTAGAAGCCAGCATGGGTTTATCAAGAATAAATCATGTCAAATGAACCTGATTTGATAGTGGGACCAGCTTAGTTAGCCATAAGAATGTGGTAGACTTCAACAATGTAGTTGGCAAAGGCTCTCATAAAATTCTTGTAGAGAATTTTAGGGCTGGATTATGCTACCATTAGATGGATACAAAAATGGCTGATTTGATTGTCCCAGCCCCAATTAATTCAAATGGCCCTGTGTCAAAATTGAGGGAAATGTCAATTGGTGTACAGATTTCCATTCTTATAGCGCCATTCTTGAACATATTGATAAATAACTTGGATAAGTGGTTAGAAAATATCAAATTTGCAGACTACACAAACATAGGGGGATAGCAAGGACCTTTGAGATTATAAAGATTCAGGAGGATATTGACAAGCTGGAACTATCAACAACAATCAGCAAGATTAATTTTGCCAGGGATAAAGTTCTACACTGGAGTAGAAATTTTTTTAAAAAACAAAGGTATGCCTGCAGGATACCAGGGTACTCTTGTGGGCTTTGATACACTTGAAAAGGACCTGGACTAGAAGCTAAATATGAATCAATAGTGTGATGCAGCTCTAAGAACATGCAATTATACAGTAGTGTCAAGAGCAAAACAAGCATTTTCCTCTTTATATACTTGTATATATAAATCCTTCTCTGTTCTCTGTGTGTATGATTTTGTGTGTGTGTGTGTGTGTGTGTGTGTGTGTGTGTGTGAGAGAGAGAGAGAGAGAGAGAGAGAGAGAGAGAGAGAGAGAGAGAGGGAGGGAGAGAGAGGGAGAGAGAGAAAGAGAGAGAGAGAGATTTAATTTACAGTGCATTCAGAAAGTATTCAGATCCCCATCACTTTTGGCAATTTTGTTGTGCTGCAGCCTGATTCTACAATTGTTGAACTTCATTTTTTTCTCATTAGTCTACACTCAGTACCTCAAAATGACAAAGTGAAAACAGAAGCTTAGAAATATCTGTAAATTTATTAAAAAGAGAAAACTGAAATATCACATTGGCATAAGCATTCAGACTCTTTGCAATAACACTTCAAATTTAGCGCAGGAGCCTCCTATTTATCTTGATTGTTGCTGACATGTTCCTACACCTTGATTGGAGTTGACCTGTGGCAAATTAAATTGATTGACATGATTTGGAAGGCACACTCTTCTCTATAGAATTCCCCATAGCTGACAATGCATACTGTAGCAGAGCAAAAGCCATAAGGTCAAAGGAACTGCCTGCAGAGCTCAGAGCCAGGATTATTGCAAGGCACAGATCTGGGGAAGGCTACAATAAAATATGCATTGCTGCATTGAAGGCTTCTAAGACCACAGTGGCCTCCATAATTCTCAAACAGAAGAAGTTTGGGACAACTAGAATTCCTCCAAGAGCTGGTTGCCTGGTCAAACTGAGCAATGGGGAGGAAGGGCCTTAGTAAAAGAGGTGACCAAGAAACCTGATGGTAACTCTGAGTTCCAGAGATCCTGTATAGAGATGGGACAGAGTTCCAGAAGGACAACCATCACTGCAGCCCTCCACCGATCTGGGCTTTATGACAGAGTAGCTAGACAGTAGTCTCTCCTCAATGCAAAACACATGAAAGCTCTCTTGGAATTTGAAAAAAAGCATCTGAAGGACTGTTAGGAACAAGATTCTCTGGTCTGATGAAACTAAAGATTGAACTGTTTGGCCTCCATTCTAAATTTTATGTCTGTAGGAAACCATCACTTGCCCATTATCACCCCAACAGTGAAGCATGGTGGTGGTGGCATCATGCTATGGGGGTGTTTTTCAGCAGCAGGGACTGGGAGATTGGTCATGGTTGAAGGAAAGCTGAATGGAATAAAGTACAGAGATATCCCCAATGAAAACCTGTTCTACAGTGCTCAGGATCACTTTCTGACATGACAACAATTCTAAGCACACAGTCAAAGATAACACAGGAGTGGCTTAGGGAAAACTCTGTGAATGTCTTAAGAGTGGCCCAGCCAGAGCCCTGACTTGAACCCTGTTGAACATCTCTGAGGGGACTTGGAAATGACTGTCCATCAACAGTTGCCATCCAACCTGACTGAGCTTGAGAAGATTTGCGGGGAAAAAATGGCAGAAAATCCCCATTCCAGGTGTGCAAAGCTTGTGTAATGCCCAAAAAGACTCACCGTAATTCTGCCAAGAATGCTTCAGACCCTGAGTGAATACTTATGCCAATGTGATATTTCAGTTTTTTCTTTTTAATAAATTTACAGACATTTCTAAAATCCTAAAATAGGTCAGGAAAAGCTGCTAATGACAGATACAGACACTTATCCTGAATGTATGCCCACTTTAAGCCATAGAAACAAACAACATAGAAAGAACCAAAGGAGTAGCTATCATTTAAAGATTTCACAGAAAACTTTGCCACACATAATTTCTGTGCAGTAATGCCCTCTTCTTTTTGAATTTATGTGGTTAATAGTTTCCCAATTATATTGTCACTTCCCAGCTGGATCCATGTTGTAGATACTAACCCTGCATCAAATGTAAAAATATTATATACCTGGGGTTCATTCTAGAATTACCCTGAGAGTCCATCATATTCTTTATCATTCAAGATCTGAGTAAAATAATTAAGTTTCATACAACAGGGGAAACTTATTGTTCAATGCTTCTTTCCAGATCAGGCCCAATTCAGATCTGGAGTATGCCAATATTTTTTTAGTCTACCTTGTAGATTGGGTCATGTTGCCGCCCGGTGGTGGGTGGCAGGTAGGTGGCGGTTGTACAGGTTGTTGCTGCTGCATGCGATCCTGAAGGCTCCGCTCTTTTCGGACATAGATTTGCAGCTTCTTATCGATTAGGGCTCTGCTCTGAGTGCTAGAGCTGGCATCATGCATGGCAAGTCTTAGTTTAGCTAAAAAGCAAAAGAAAACATAGCAGAAACAAAAACAAAACTCAGGGAAGGAGAGAAAAAAGTAATGATGCAACAAAAAAATAAAAAGGAACATGCAAATACTGCCATGAAAAAGTTCACAAGGATGCATCTCTTCCCAGTAAGGCACATTCAGGTTAGCTACATGTCCAAACAAGTTAATGAGAAATAAAATAGTAAAATTAAGCAAGATTTTAAATGGTTTTTAATGAAATGCCCTTGGTAATTTAAATCGCTGTAATCCTCATACAACTAACCATTTAAATCCAAATACTTGTCTCTAGTCCCAGTTAGCTGAAACCCAATAGGCAGCCAGGTGAGACATTTGCTGGCAAAGCTTTCATGAAGTCTGCTTTTGCTTTCTTGTTTTGTTAATCCATTAGAGCAGATTTGTAGAAACAAATGCTGTTAATCATCCAAAGCCAGTTTGTCTGCAACCTTGCTAACCAGCAAGAAGAGAATGGAGAATGGGAAGGAGAGTTAGCCAATCAAAAATATGAGTTATGAAAATAAAAAAATGCAGCAGCACAAATTCCCAAAAGTTACAGCACAAATTTAAAAAATGACCCCTCCTTTTCCTCATCTTCTTGTTATTTCAATGACTGTATACATTTTGCTTTTTTGAATGAAAAAGCAACTTTGGGAATTAAAACTTTTTGATAAACCAGTTTCTGAACTGAGAAAATTATGTGCAGGAGAAAATGCAGGAAAGCACAATTAGCAAATAGAATAGGTGGCATCAAGAATTCATCTGCTTTTCTCAGCTTTCAACAGAAGGAGCCCCAGTAATAAAAAAGAATAGTATATTCTGATATTACAAGAAAGAAATAACAAAAAAATCAGAAAAAGACATATTTTACATCCCCCCTTTCTGATTTATTTTGCATTAAACAATTAGTTCTGTTAACTTAGGTTATGTTAATAGATATTAATAAACTGTACAAAACAGAGTAAGCTGAAGCAGTTAATAAATACTTACATATAGCTTCATTGCAGAGAGCCAAAGCTGCAGCACAATCTCCCTTCTGCTCTTGATGCAGTGACTCTTGAAAGATTGAATCTGCCTCTTGCATAGGCCTCTCAAAGCCACCAGTCCTCCCTGCAAGGGCAGTATTCTTGGTTTCCATTCCAGGCTTCTTTTCATCTAAACAGCCCCCACCCTTCCCCACCCCTCCCCTGTTTTTTAACAATTCATATTGCAGATCACATATCTTGAAGCCTGCTTCTTTAAAACCTGTCTGGAACCAATGCAAGGAATATGCATCAGAAGCAAAGGCATGTATAATGTTAAAACAATGTTCTGGGTCCCTTTTCCAAGCTGGGATATCACAAACACCAGCAGCAATCCAGAGGTTTGCTCTTGGGGCAGCTTCAGAGAAAATGGGGTACAGAGTCTTTGTTTTAGGAGGACTGGTCCTTGGTGTGGGCTTGGGGTGTGTGGGTTCTAGTACTTTTGACACAGTCAAAAAGTCAATTTTAATTGTCCTTCCTGGTGTCTGCTGACTTGCCTTTTGTTAAGTAGATGGTGTCTGGCCAGACTGTTTCTGGGTGTGGGGAAGTGTGACTGAAGAGGTTCTTTCTTTGTCTGGTTAATTACTCTTGGTTTTGGTACTTGGTTTTGCTACTGCCAGATGATAACTTAGCAGAGGTACAATTTAGCAATCAATCGTTACAATGTATCTCCCAGAATTTCCAATCTCAGTGGATTATGGATTTGTGTTAATGGTTAAGGGATAGCTGAGACAGTGAGAAAAATAAAAGTTAATTTGGAATAAAAAATATCCTATGATTACTATTGATTATTAAAATAAAATTCTTTCCACAATAAGGAGGGAAGTTATACAGCATAGAGGGTTGGAATTGGGTCTTATTAACATGTTAATGAAACCCAGTTTTACAAATCAATTTAATAAATTGAGCTGCAGTACACACAGAGTACTTGGAAATTAAATCCTATGAAAATGATTAAAAGAAATGGACCATGTTTAGCCTAAAGAACAGA
The DNA here is from genome assembly GCF_029215685.1 of Pituophis catenifer annectens. Taxonomy (NCBI): domain Eukaryota; kingdom Metazoa; phylum Chordata; class Lepidosauria; order Squamata; family Colubridae; genus Pituophis; species Pituophis catenifer. The sequence continues at coordinate 96,216,887 of NW_027256886.1, read as the reverse complement.
AGACAAAAAAGAGACATGACAGCAGCCTTTCAATTTGAACACCATCAAAAGAAAGAGGATATGGATCAGTGGTGGGATTCAGCTGGTTTGCACCGGTTTGGGAGAACTGTTTGTTCACTTTCTGAGCAGTTTGGCGAACCGGTTGTTGGGGTGTACTTTTTGGGTGTACTTCCAAGAGGCAGGATGTAAGCTTGGCACTCTGATTTTTTTACTGCCTTTCTGGGGGCATGTGATCTTTCCTTAAATCTGGATGATTTCCTTAGGATATCTTGTGAGGTGACTGAGACCAACTGTTATCTTTAAGTAGTGCAAATGGATCTAAGGATTGCTTCTCCTGGGTGTGAAAGGGTGCTTTGTCAGTTCACTGATCACAAGAGTCTGTTGTCTAGAAGGTTCTTCAGTCATCCAGGTCATGATTGTACCAAAGGTGCTTTTTTCAAGAGTGTTGGAAGAAATATTTGGTTCAGTTCCAAGCGAGGAGAAAGACACTGGAAACATGGAGGCTGACGGGGAAGATAGTTTATTGGTGAACAAGACCACATGGGTTTAAGGTCCTGGGTAGCTGACCAATTGGTTTGATGAATACATGGATTTTTATACAGTTTGTTCTACAGCATTTTGCAATTTAGAGGCTTGTTTTGTGTATGTTATTTGATTTTAATTAGTTTGTCTCGCGAAGGCCAACAGTGACTTGGGGTTTTTAATCTTCTTTAACAAATGTAATTAATCCTAGATGCTGGCTTCCTTGGGGTTTTAATTCTGTTTTGAATGGATTACCAAATCTGTTTTTTAAAAAGGTGACTTCCTCAGTTTCTTTGGGGCTATTAAGAAAGACTGAGTCCATTTCCTGCCTTTTAAGAGCATATTTCCCTATTTCTCATTTAGGGAAATATAATTTTCTGCCTTTTTAATATTTCTCAAAATACTTCATTCTTCTGGGGAGGGGGTGCTAACTTTCTACAAGAGAACTGGACTTTCTTGGTTTCCAAAAAAACCACCTTTGGGACAGGAGTCTCTTTCAATCCTTTGGAGTGGCCAAGACACATGATTCCTCACTGATAGTAAGATTTTTTTTAAAAAAGGGAGGAGGTAGGGGTGTGGATCTTTCAATTCGTTTTAGTTTTCCTTCATGACAATAAGGCTTAGTAACATGGCACCAGGCTTGAAGTTTATATAGATATCTGTGGCATGTACTAATTTTATTATGATCCTGACAAGCTTGGGAGACTTGAACCTGGATCCCCTATATACTTTGTTAATTTGTCTCTTTAGCTCAGCATTTTGTAGCCCAAATATTTTGTAACCCACTTTCTGGAGAGCTTAAATGACCCCTCTGTTGAAGGGTTTATGAGCAAGAGTTGGCTGCTGATAGTTATCGTTGCATTTTAGCTATTTTAATTCCTCAAGGTGCTCTGGCACCCTGCCTGATTTGTAAATCCAGGTTGCAGGTATTGCTGATGAAAAGGTTGGTTTCCATGATAGCTGTAACTATCATTGATCTTCAGTGTGTATTCCCCCATTTCTAATCTAATGATTGGTATTTAGGGCAGCTTTTTGCAAGCAAAGAAGCTTTTTGTATTTTTGTACAGGTAATCCTTGCTTTACAACAGTTCATTTAGTGACTATTCAAAGTTACAATGGTACTGAAAAAAGTGGATTATGACCATTTTTCATACTTACAACCGTTGCAGCATCCCCACAGTCATGAGAGGCCAGGTGAGGCGATGCACCCCTTGACGTGAGTGACGTTGAGTTGGCCACACCCATCCAATCACATGACTACCCAGCCACACCTACCCAACTGGTCATTAAGGCAGAGAACCGGTTGTTAAATTATTTCAATCCCACCATTGGTATGGATTTATTCTTCATTTTTTTTTTTTTTTAATTTGATTTATATGCCGCCCTTCTCCGGAGACTCAGGGCAGCTTACAATGCTTTAAGCAATAGCCTTCATTCTTTTTGTATATTTTATACAAAGTCAGCTTATTGCCCTCACAAACTGGGTCCTCATTTCACCTACCTTAGAAAGGATGGAAGGCTGAGTCAACCTTGAGCCTTGGAGAGATTCGAACCAGCAGAAATTGCAGGCAGCTGTGTTAATAACAGGGTGCACTAAACCCTTGTACTATCAAGGCTTCATTGGTATGGAGACTAGAACAAGAACCAGTGAATGGAATCTTTGTAGAGAGAAATTGAAACTTGAAATAAGAAGGAATTTCCTGACTGTTACAGGTACGTATTAAATAGTGGAACAGCCTGCTTCCTGAAGTTGTGGTTGCTCATCACTGAAGGCTTCAAATAAAGATTGGATAAGCCTTTGTTGTAATGGTCTAATTATTCTTGTCTTTCACAAGGGGTTGAACTGTAAGACTTCTAAGGTCTCTTTCAATCCTATGATTCCATTCACTTTAGATTTCTAAGTGCATCTATAGCATATATAGTGACTAAGGGTCATGAACAAGCAGGGATTTTTTCTGGACAGAGCGCTTAGCTGTGGTCTTCCCTACCTTGATAATATCCAAACTAAGTTAATAAAATGTCATTCAGTTTTAATTCTATTTCTTTTACTTACTTGTGAGAAATATAAGAATTATTCCTGTAAAAGCATAACCTGAGTTACGCCATTTTAAAATCATGTTAAGGCTTTATTTTACCTTGTATAACCTGATTATATAATTTAGCTGACATTTAAGAACGTGAGAAAGGAACTGTGTAATTCCTGTGTTTTTGAGAATATGTTTATCTTGCAGGAAATATGCTCTTGGGTCAATTTGCCCTCATTAATTAAAGGAAGTATGCAATTGATGTTTTTGAGGGGTATTTCTGTTGGGAATTGGGGAATTTCCAGGGTGGATCATGTACTACATATGTTATATAAGATGTTATGAAAGATCTGAAACTGATTCCCAAGGGGCTTTATTGACGTGTATTCTGATGTTCCTGAAGACTATAAAAACTCATGTAATCTGTTGTTTTTTCGTCTTTCCTCTACTCCAGAGAGAAAGGTCCTTTGCAAAGAATAAACTCTGTCCCAGGATTATTTTAGTCTCTGTTTCCTCCTTAAAACGGTAATGGGGTTTTCCTGTCGATCACATTACTTTTTACACGTTTATATTTCTATAACCTATTTTATACTTATTTTATTTGCTCAGCATTAATCATTATATGTCTATAATTTGACATGAATAAAGAAAGTTATAAAATATACGTGATGCAGACTCGAGCTTTATAGGTTCTGTAAAATGCAAAGGCACTGGAAATGCATTACTATATTCAAAACACTATCATTAGTACTCTGTCTAAACATTTCAAATATTGATTTCAGTGTTCTAATTTATATGTGGCTTGAGTTTGTCTTCCTTATGAAACTATTTATACATCCGGATATTCTTCGGCATTCCTTTTTCAATTATGCAAAGTCAGATTTTATTAGATTATATTTTATTAGATAAGTTTTGAATATGTTAAGATTTTAAAAAACGTTTAAATTTAAATCTAAATTAGAAATGTATTTTTTTCTTGGTGGTATGCTCTTGTTTTAAATTATACTGACTTTTGATCATGATATACTGACTCTTTTAAGAGCAGCTGTTCTGATAAACATCATGATCAAAAGGCACCATCAAACAAAAGGCACTGTGCAGATAAAATGTCCATCCACCTTAATGAAAACCTCATCTGAAATCACTATTTGACAAAAAAAATAATAGTCTCAACAGACAAATTAAAAAGTGATATCTCATACATTTTATTCCAACACATTTTTCATAATGATTAATTGGGCATATGATTTGGGTGATTTTCCATAATCAAGAACTGGTAACAGCTAATATAATTTGGATGCGTTGATATTCATTCTAGTGAAGAAGAGAAGAAGGAGTTGTGTCCTGCCTTTTTTATTTTTGTCTGAAAGGAATAACTTTACACACATTGGGCCAGAGCTAGATCCGTTTCAGGTTATTCTAAACATTTTCTTCAGACTGGCTATTAAGAGAGCTTTAAATTATAGGAATTTGGCTCTTTTATTAATCTTATCATCTTGATCTCAAACAGGTAAAGACCACACAACTTTCTTTGTGGCAGGATGAGGAAATTGGAGATAAGATCTCTTACTCCAAGCTGGGTAGATTTAATCCACTGTAAAACATTTCCACCTCTAGCAGGAATTTTCATTGTACCCTGAAATGATATTCTGACAATATATACATTTTTTTTAAAAAAAGTGTGAACCTTTTCTCACCAGACTTTCCAGTGAATGGTCATTCAGATTTTTTAAATCCTTAATGAAAAATGTCATAGTTTTGTTTAATATCTCTGATCCTTCTGGGAACAATTTAAGAGGCCATAGGACCACTATATTTGTTCCTGATTAACTCACTATGGAGTTATGTTAATGATATTATTTATTCTTCTGAAAGTTCAACGTTTCCCAATACATTTGTACTGGGAAAGTGTGAGTAAATTATTAGGCAATTGAATGAATTAATTAATTATTATTTTTTTAAAAAAATCTTAACTTCTTTGTAATGTCCTATTCTTTTGAGAGCCATTGAAATTGAAGGTTAGGCAAAGGATTATCCTTGCACTCTTATTGTTAAGTAAGTTTCTCCGATGTTTTCTTCAATATTGAAAAGATAAATGTATGGCACCAATTAATCAGTAGATTGAAAACCTGTGATAAATGAATATGATGCTTACAGATGTACATTAAATATACAATAGAACAGAGCTGGAAGGGACTTTGGAGGTCTTCTAGTCCAGCCCCCTGCTCAAGCAGAAGGAGCTATATTATTTCAGATAAGTGGCTGTCTAGTTTCTTCTTAAAAACCTCCGGTGATGGAGCATCCACAATTTCTGAAGGCAAGCCGTTCCACTGGTTAATTGTCCTCACTGTTAGGAAGTTTCTCCTTAATTCCAGGTTGCTTCTCTCTTTGGTTAGTTGCCAACCAATTTTTCTTGCCCTGCCCTCTGGCACTTTGTAGAATAATTTGACCCCCTCTTCTTTGTGGCAGCCCCTCAAATACTTTAATATTGCTATCATGTCGCCCCTAATTCTTCTTTTCTTTAGACTAACCAAACCCAAATCCTGTAGGCGTTCTTCATATGTATTAGTATGATCATATTATGGATAATTCCAACAAAATTCTGTAACTGTTGAATAAATTTTACATGCATATATGAGAAGCCCTTAAACATATTTGCTGTTCTTTTATTTTAAATTACTTTTTTCTTTTCTCTTTTTTCTTCTACTAGTGCTTTTTTTGATTCGCTTTATTAAATAATGGCAAAAAACTATTCTTTAAATCTTTTTTACAGTTCATATGTTTTTCTTTCTGAATGCATAGCAGATTAGTACACTATCTATTATCATTTTTCCAAGCACATATTATCCGATGAACACATTACCTTGATTCTGCAGTTCATCCAGATCCATAAATCTGCTTGGGTGGGGATTAAAGCCCAAGGCTGCCTCTAGTTCCTTTTCCTGCTTCCTCTGGAAATCTTGCTCCTGGACCCTTCTTGCTACTTCTTCTTGTAATTCATCTAGTTCACTCTTGGAAGAAACAAGTATCTCCCCACCTTTAGAGGGTGGAAAAACCCAAAATGTTTCATCTTATATTTAATTACTACATTATTTACTTTTTTAGTTTTCTGTGCTTCTTATAAGGCTAGTTTTGTTAAATGAATGAAATAATAATAGAAATAATAGAAATGTTGAGTGAAACAATAGCTTCCAATGAAAGGTTTATTGAGGAAGTAAAAATAGTCTATATAATGTCTACTGGGCTGGGCTTGCAATGGTTCTAGAACCATTCAGAACCATGGTTCTGTAAGATTCAGCCATACAGTATTTTTTGTTTGTGTGCAGTACTTCATATCATCTGCTGCTGTTTATGTTGCTTCTTTCTCTTCTAAAAAGCTCCAAATGCTATTGGCATTTCTCACAAGGGAACTGATCTAGTTCCCTACTCATTTTGCCTCAGTTTTCTTTGCCTTTCCCAGCTACAAATAGTTGTTTTATGACTATTAATTTAACCACCTTTACAACAGCACTGAAAAAAGTGACAAAGACCAATCCTCACATTTACAATTGTTACACCATCCCTATGGGCATGTGATCAAAATTTGGGCACTTGCATAGATTTACTATGTTTGCAGCATCTTGGGGAAACCATTTGCAATCTTCCCAAGGGCTTCTGACAAAGTCAGTTGGGGAAGCTGGATTCACTTAATATCCATATACTTAATGATCATGGTGATTTGTTTAACGACTATGGCAAAAATTACATAAAATCAGGTGTAAGTCATTTAGCAATTGCATCAGTTAGCAGTGGAAGTTATGGTCCCAATAGTGGTTGTAAATAAATGTATTTATTTACAATAAACAAATTTATTGTAAATAAATACAATACCTGTATTGTTATATTTTGTTGGTTTGCAATTATCTGAACTATACAGGGTTTAAAGTGCACTACATGGGTTTTCATAAAGTACAGTCTTATGAGTAGTTTTACTAATGATCATGGTAGTTTCCTACTGATTACTAACATAGGCTTTAACTTTTTTTTTACTGGCACACACTGAGTTTATATATCCACAATACATTCAGGGTCCCTTTCCTGATCAGATGCTATCTCCTTCTTTTTGTGAACACAGGACAATGACCTAGACCTAAATGACCTAAAAAAAAGAGGAAATCATAATATGATCCAGGATTGCAAGTATTTGGAGAATGACATCTTACCATGACCAAAGGAGTATTTATTTTTTGTCCTGCAGGTTATAGATGAGGCAGACTCTACTTCCAAGATGCTACTGCTATGTGATTTTGGAATATTATGCCAGGCAGGAATAACATCTCCAGTTCGTTTGATAAGATAATCCCTTTAAAAAGGAAAAAAAAAATTTCCTCATGAAACACTTTCACTTTTCTTTGTAAAGGAGCAGTAATGTATTTTTTTCAAAAGCAAGTTCCATAGGACTTTTGGATGTATAACAGATATATGATTAAAGAATTAATGATTCCTACCTTTCAGTGGCCTGAACTTTGTTAGGAGCTTACAAAAATACTACTCTTATCCACATTGAATGCCAGCTGGAGCTCCTGTCAGCTATGGTGTTGAAATTAATTTGGCATAGAGATGGCAGCTGAGAGACAGTGTACGATCATTCTGTCTTTCTATATATTTTAAGTGCATCAATAAGTTTTTGGATTGTCTATTTATATAAAAGTGTCCATTTACATTAAATCACCAATATTTCTCAGAGAAAAATGAAATGGAAAAATAATTTCTTGTAGAGGTAAAATGTTGCAGTGTAATAGTTACCTAAAAAGCTTAGGTAGTAAAAAGCTACCTAAATAGTTAAAAACAACTATACAGGTATACAATTGAGAACACCTTTTCTTTATTACAGAAATTAAAAGTGTATCATAAATTTTGAATGTTTTTGAAAATAATTACATAAAGTAGAAATTGGATTCTTAGATTTTGCAATGGTTGGTCGCCAATCTATTTTCATGATAGTACTTTTTAAAGAAAATATGAAAAACATATGGTTTTTTGTTGTGTTTCTTTTATAGTTTTTTAAGATGTTATAAAACTGTTTATACTGGAACTACGAAAATGCTTTCAGAAAATAAAATGTTAATACTTTGTTTAGTCAGTTTGTACAGAGTTTCTCCCCTTCATGGATTACTGCCTTGTCGTGACAAAGCGGCTTGCATAGTTCAATTAAGCTATGAGCTATGCTGTGCAGGGCCACCCAAGACAGACAGGTCATAGCAGAGAGCTCTGATAAAATGTGATTCACTAAAGAAGGAAATGGCACTCCAGTATCTTTGCCATGAAAACCCCATGGACAGTACCAACAGGCAAAAAGATATGCCAGATTTATGCCCCAACCACTGGTGCTGAAGAGGATGAAATTGACTGGTTCTATGAAGCCCTACAGCACCTTATAGAATTAACACCAAAAAATGACGTCCTTATCATCATGGGGGATTGGAATGCTAAAGTAGAAAACCAAAAAATAAACGGAATAACAGGCAAATTTGGCCTTGGAGTACAAAATGAAGCAGGGCACAGGCTGATAGAATTTTGTTAAGAGAATACGATGATCATAGCAAACAGGCTGTTTCCTGCCTCCGGAGGGCCTGGGGGGGGGGGTGGGAAGGCCTGTTTTTCTTTCTCACCTGGCTCCAGGGCCTCTCTAGGAGTCTAGGAAGGGTGAAAACGGTCTTCCCCATGCCCCGGAGGTCCCACCAGAAGTTGTCAAACGGGGCATTTTCGGCCTCTGGAGGACCTCCAGGGTGGTGGGGAAGGCCATTTTCGCCCTCCCCAGACTCCTAGAGAGGCCCTGGAGGCTGGGGACAGCAAAAAACGGGCCTTCCGGTCCCACTAGAAGTTGTTAAACGGGCCGTTTTCGGCATCCCCAGATTCCTAGAGACCTTGGAGCCAGGTGACAAAGAAAAATGGGCCTATCGGGCTATCGTGTGCCAGGAGCGGGGAGGTGGGGGATGGGCGCACGCGAGGGCGGGGTGCACAGATTTATGGGTGTGGGCACACATGCACGCGCACCCCCCGCCCCCCTCCTGGCACGCAATGGCAAAAAGGTTAGCCATCACTGTCCTAGAATGTGAAGTCAAATGGGCCTTAGGAAATCTGAGCAACAACAAAGCTAGTGGAGGTGACAGTATTCCAACTGTGCTGACCCAGTTGCTATGCCTTTCACTGGCTGACATTGTTACCATGTCTTCCCATTCCAGCCAGTCCCCAATGGCTGACCTGTTGCCATATCTTTCCCAGTTCATGAATATTCTGACATGTTCAAGCCTATGAAGTTCAGCTGTTCTAGTAGGATTTTTCCTACTTTCCTTCTGTAAGTTGCCTCTTACACAAAAAGCCATGGTCTGAAAAGAGCTTATAAAGCATTAACGGGTTGTTGGAAGTTATCAGTCAAGAGAAGGGTACAAAAAGAATCTCCAAAGCATTGGCTATACCCTGGAACACAGTGAAGACAGTCATCAACAAGAGGAGAAAATGTGGCACAACAGTGACATCACCAGGAACTGGATGGTTCTCTAAAATGAATGAAAAAAGAAGAAAAATGGATAATAAAAATAGGAGTGAAATTGAAAATGGAAAGAATGAATATGATAATGTATAGAATGTATAAAATCAATATGATTGTTAAGAAGTATAATGTAATTAAAAGAGAAAGGGATAAGAAGAAAATGAATAGTATAAAGGGAATCGGGGGAGAATGTAAATATTAGAAGATGACCACCATGAAATCACTGTAAAAAGAGAGTATATATACACATTTTGTGTTTTGCGTTTGTCATACTGTGTTATAATAAAAATAAAAATAAAAAAGAAGAAAAAAGGTCCAAGAGGCCTACAGCAATATTAAAGAAGCAGTAGAGATTTCTGGAAAATACTGTTTGTATACTACTTGTGACAACAATTTCCTATATTTTTCATATGTCTGAGCTGTGGAGTAGGGTGACAAGATGGAAGTCTTTTCTTGAGAACTCTAACTACATTTTGCAAAAACGTACACTGAGTCTGACAAAAGCATGTGGGAAAATGTATTATGAATTGATGAGACCAAGGTTGAACTTTTTGTCCATAATTCAAAAAAGGATGTTTGGCACAATAGCAACACTGTGCATCACCATAGGTACACCATGCCCACCATGAAGCATGGCAGTATTATGGGGATGGTTTTCTTCAGCTGGAACTGGGGCTTCAGCCAAGATGGAGGGAATTATGAACAGTTCCAAATATCAGTCAATTTTGGCACAAAACCTTCAGGCCTCTGCTAAAATGCTGAAGATGAATTTCATCTTTCAACATGACAACAACCCAAAGCAAACCTTCACATCAACAAAAGAATGGTTTCAATAGAAAAAAATCAAAGTTTTAGAATGACCCAGCCAGAGCCTAGACCTAAATCCAATTGAAAACCTGTGGGGTGACCTGGAATGGGATAACTTGGTACAACCAACGCACCACGGCCAACTTGCTGTAAGACAAGACAACAATTCAAGTATTTAAAATAATGAAAATAATATATTAATTTCTGTCATTTACATTTCATTTTGTCCTTCCTTTTGCATCCTTTCTTTAAATGATTCTATTCCACCATTTCTTTGATATTAGTGTAATTCTTGTACTGCAGCGAGTTGTCCTGTTCTATTGAATTGTACAACTTATATGTTATGTTAAAGATGGGAAAAAGTCTGAAGTAATTTATCTTGGTCTGATTTTTTTTACATATCAAAACACCGGCATTTTGCTAGGTATTTTAGATTTTTTATATCCACTATAAAGGCTGCACATCCAAGACTTCCGCGGCAATATCAGACACAGGGAACGGGTCTCCGCGTTCCCTGGGCTGACTTCTCCCTGTTTGTGGGCTCTGAGAAGAGCCAAAGCCATCCTGTAGGTGTGGTGAAGCAAAGAGGGGCGCCCTGTGAGGTCGCGGAGAGTCGCAGTTCTCCTATCTGACCCGGGGTTTTTTTTCCCCTCTCAGCCATGGCAAGAAGAAGAGGCAGCCTAAAGATGGCTGCCACAAAGCTAGGACAACCGAAGAACAATTAAGACTGGTGCTGGAGTGAAGTAGGTGAACAGTGATGGAACTGGGGGGGGAGAGGATTCCTTTTTGCTTTAAATTTAACCCCAAGGAATAATTAGAACTATTTGCTCAGAATTATTTGTTAAAGCAGTGTCTAAGCATTCTGAGAAAATACCAGACCGGAAGAGAAAAGCGCAAGATAGAAAAATAATAAACTTTGAAATATACAGAAAATTAGACTCTTAAACTGGGAAGACGTGGTACTGGGAAGGCATTTTAAAATGCTGGAATCATTTACTTACAAAACTTATTCTGCTTTTATAATTGATTTGCAGCGAAAATAATGATTGATTGGTGACAATACTGAAATTTAAATTGAGAGTGCCACTTGCTGGCGAAAGGAAAAATTACAAGTCTGGGAGTCTATATGAAGGACTGTGAAAATATTTATTGGATTATTCTTAACTACCCCATGACTACTGGAGACTTAAATATGAAAATAAGGAAGCTATTTAATTAAAGGGGCCTCTGCTAGAAGATTGAACCTATAAAGGGGACGCAAAAAGGCTTTTGATAACCTCTGGGACTATCTAAATGGAGCTGATTGTTTACCTATGGGATATAAAGAACTGGGATTAGTGCACTGCTTGGAGGGCAATTTAAGGACTGAATAAATAGTTCTTGGACTGCTGGACAAAAGTTGAATTTTTAAAAACAAAATAAGATGCTTTATAAGGACAAAATGAGTGGAACTTTGAAGGAAATGGCATTACTTTTTCAAAACACAAAAGACATCACGGAGAAAGGATTTAAGGAGATTAGGGAAAAAATGGAAAATACTATACAAGGAATGATGGGTAAAGACCAAGATACCCAGGAAAGGGAGGAGTCAACAGAAGAAATGGAGAAAGAAGAAGACAAAGAGGAGACAACAATAAAAATAACAGTGACTGATGAATTAAATCAGGGGGAAAATATATTAAAAGAGTTGGAAGATACTTTTGAAAGGGAGATAGGGGCCTGGGCAGAAATTTTTGAAACTAGGCAGTGGAAGAGGGTAGAGGTGGGAAAAATACCTAGATGGAACAGCCAAAAAGCAGATGCACACAGAGATAAAGATCCAAGAGAGGAATATGGGAGGCAAGCCAAAAAAAGCATAACAATTAAAGTATTGAAGTGGGCAAGAGACGATGGATAGATTATTTCTCTTTTGTGGTGTTCTGATTTGCCTTTCCTTTTCTCTCTTTCTTTTCTTTTTTTAGGTAGGTGACATGACTAGAAGTTAGGTAGGATAGAAATAAAACGTCTTTTAATAAAGGGTGACATGATTAAAAGTTAGAATAAGAGATAGAAATAAAAGAAGGGGGAATATTAGTGTATACACTTTTATATAATAAAATAAAAGCAATAACAAGAGAAAACATGGAATAACTTGAATAATGACAGACTGCGACTTAATGTAAATGTGTATCATTATTAGAAATATATAAGTTGATTGAATGTAATAACTATGATTAATTCTACTAGTTTTATTTGTATTAGAATGTACGACATCCAGGTGCCACACTGTTCACGCATTGATTTGTTTGTAAAAAAATTAAAAACTTGTAAAAAAAAAAAGGCTGCCCATCCAAGCTTGGCTGCATGGTGAAGGAAGGGTTTGTTACATCCTCCACCCCTCCAACGCCTCACTTAGAAGCTGCGGCACCGGTGCGTCGCTCAGCCTCCTGCTCTCTTCTGGCGGTGAGCAAGGAGCATTGTTCTCCACCCCACTGCCTCATTTTGTCCTCCACCATCTCATTTTGTCCATCCCCCCACTGCCTCATTTCATCCTCCAGCCCCCCCTCCCCACTGCTTCATTTCATCCTTCCCCTCCACTGCCTTGTTTCATCCTTCCCCTCCACCGCCTCACTTTGTGGCTGTGGCACCCACCCATCAGGCTCGTGTTGGCAGCAACCAACACGGAAAGAATGGGTGGCAGGCCCTCTCCTCAGGCTCTTAAGTAGTGCTTACTTTAGGGGTAGGGTTTATATTTGGCACAGGCATGAAAATTGGGCTGGGGCTTATTTTTGGGGTAGATCCTATTTTCAGGGAAACACGGTAGTTTGTAATAATTTCCCATTTCACAATAAAATAATGTATTAAGATACTTGAGAACAATGTTAGAACAATTAAAATATATTTTAATGAAACATACCTAGAGGTATTTGAGCTCTCTGACAAAGGCATATCCAGACTGACTGGACTGTTGCTATTGCGATCACTGCTTTCATACCCAGATTCCATCCTTTGAATCAGACGAGGATGCTGATCCATCCTGTGATGTGCACCACGCCCTAAAGTCCAGTGCTTATACCTGTTGGACCGCCTTGATCTTGTTTCACATGCTGGCTCCTTCAGCTCATCTTCTATAAATTCTTTGGCTGACAAACAAAGATATTATATGAAAGAAAAGGTAAATGTAATTCTTTCACTTAGTATTCCAATACAGTTCAGTTTCTGGAAGCACAAATTTCAGCCCCAGAAGCTCACTGTAAATTTAGGGGAACTGCGGTTCCCCTAAAACAAGACCTACCCTGAAAATAAGCCCTCGCTTGATTTTTTAGCGTGCTCCTAATATAAGCCCCACCCAAAAAATAAGCTCTAGTTAAGGTCATCAGCCTGGGGGGCATGGCCAGCACCAAAGGCGACGAGGGCACAGGGGCTGATAGCAACCGCAGCCTCTGCAGTGCAGATAGTTAATTATCTGTCCAAGCAGCAGGCAGAAGCGGGGGGAGGCATGTGATCTGGAGACACTGCGTGAGCTGCGAAACAACTGAGAGTCAGTGGGCAGCCGTCTTCTCACAGTGGCACCAGCAGCAGACAGAGGCAGAAGTGCGCAAACGAGATGTGCCGCACGGGCCACAGGCAAGCCAAGAGATGCAAAGACGAACTCCCACGGCTGCCAGCTCACTCTGTCCCACCGTCTTTTGGCTTGCCTGTGGCCCATATGGTATGCCGGGATCACCTGCCTTCCCCCTGCACCTCTGCCTCCATCTGCTGCTGATGCCGCCATGTGAATATGTGTCTCCTGCGGCTGACTGCTCACTCCAGCCCACTGATGCTTGGCTTTCTCATAGCCTGTGTGGCGCATCTGGATTTTGTTCGTCCCCGTGCCTCTGCCTCCACTGTTTGGACAGGTAATCAACTCACCTGCACTGCACAGTCTGTGCAGCTCCAGAGTGTGCCAAGGGGCCAGTGGGCTGCAGCCGCAGCCGGACAATGTCCCCAGATCTTATTTTTGGGGAAACCCAGAAGTCAGCCAATTTACCTCACTAGGTTGATGTTGTGCGTTAAATTAGGGGAGGGAGTTCTACATACATTTCTTGAGTTTGTGACAGAAAGGAAGGCTATAAAATAATTGAATAAACAAATGTTTGCCCAAAAAACCTGGTATTATTCTGCCCATCTTAAATTGCATCTTAAATCCATAATTAGATTGACAATAATGTTAGGCTATAATGTAGCTTACTTATTTTTTATTTTGTGTGATAATGTGAGTACAACTACTTAGTTTTGCATAATAAAAATGCTGAATCAAAAGACCAATTTAAATCTTTTCTGATGCTATACACTGTGTGCACAATTATTAGGCAAGTGAGTACTTCAACCTATGCATATCATTTTTATGCATATTTCCACCTCCAAGCTGTATAAACTTGAATGGAGGCTGTGCGGATCTGGATGGGGAGAAACAGGCTCAAGCTCAACCCTTCCAAGACTGAGTGGCTGTGGTTCCCGGCATCCCAATATAGTCAGTTGACTCCATCACTGACTATTGGGGGCGAGTCTTTGGCCCCTTCGGAGAGGGCTCGCAATCTGGGAGTCCTCCTGGATATGCAGCTGTCCTTGGAGGAACATCTGACGGCTGTTGCCAGGGGGACTTTTTGTCAGGTTCGCCTGATCCGCCAGTTGCGGCCCTTTCTTAATCGGGATTCCCTGTGCACAGTCACTCATGCCCTCGTCACCTCTTACCTGGACTACTGCAACACTCTCTACATGGGGCTCCCCTTGAAGGGCACCCGGAGGTTCCAACTGGTCCAGAATGCGGCCGCGCGGGTAGTCACAGGAGCTACCTGGCGCTCCCATATAACACCTCTCCTGCGCGAGCTGCACTGGCTCCCAGTGGTCTTCCAGGTGTGCTTCAAGGTGTTGGTTATCACTTTTAAAGCGCTCCATGGCATAGGACCTAGTTATCTTCGAGACCACCTGCTGCTACCAATGGCCTCCCATCGACCTGTGCGCTACCATTGAGAGGGCCTCCTCGGGGTGCCATCAACCAAACATTGCAGGCTGGTGACCCCCAGGGGGAGGGCCTTCTCTGTGGGGGCACCTACCCTCTGGAATCAGCTGCCCCCAGAGATAAGGAGAATCCAAGACCTCGGTGCCTTCCGCCGTGCCCTTAAAACTTTCTTTTTCCAGCAAGCCGGGCTGGCCTAACACTTTTTAAATGTTTTAATTGGTTTGTTACTGTTTTTAATTATGGGGCCAAATTTATATATATCTTTTAATGGTATTTTAATATTTGTAGTCTATGTTTATATGTGGCTGTACACCGCCTTGAGTCCTTAGGGAGAAGGGCGGTATACAAATTCAAAAATAAAATAAAATAAATAAAATAAATAAATGCTTAGTGGATATAAGCATATAGGTGGCTCAGTGGCTAAAATGCTGAGCTTGTCGATCAGAAAGGTCAGCAGTTCGGTGGTTCGAATCCCTAGTATAGGTCTCATGCGTGTTGAGAGAAAAAGATACACATTAACTGCCAAAGATTTGAGAAAAATCAAACGTAAAGCTACCAGAAAACCATTATCCTCCAGTGCTGTCATATTCCAGAACTGCAATCTACCTGGAATGCCCAGAAGTACAAGATGTTCAGTGCTCAGAGACATGGCCAAAGTAAGGAAAACTGAAACCTGACCACCACTGAACAGGACACGTAAACTGGACACATGAAACAACAAGACTGGGTGAAGAAATACCTGAAGACAGATTTGTCAAAGGTTTTATGGACTGATGAGATGAGAGTGACTCTTGACGGACCAAATGGATGGGCCCATGGCTGCATCAGCAACGGACACAGAGCTCCACTTCAACTCAAGATGGAAGTGGGGTACTGGTATGGGCTGGTATTATTAAAGATGAGCTATTAGACCTTTCCGGGTTGAAGATGGACTCAAAATCAACACCCAAACCTACTGCCAGTTTTTTAGAAGACACTTTCTTCAAGCAGTGGTACAGGGAAAAGTCTGCATCTTTCAAGGAGACCATGATTTTTATGCAGGACAATGCTCCATCGCAGGCATCGAAGTATCCACTGTGTGGCTAGCCAGTAAAGGCCTTAAAGATGAAAGAATAATGACATGGCCCCCTTCCTGACCTAAACCCTATTGAGAACTTGTGGGCCCTTGTTAAACGGGAGATTTACAATGGAAGAAAACAGTTCACCCCTCTCTGAACAGTGTCTGGGAGGCTGCGGTTGCTGCTGCACAAAAAGTTATCAACAGATCAAGAAACTGACAGACTCCATGAATGGAAGTCTTATGGCTGTTACTGAAAAGAAGGGTGGCTACATTGGTCACAGTTTTTTTTTTAAATGTCAGAAATGTTTATTTGTACATTTTGTACATGGGGCTCCCCTTGGAGAGCATTCGGAGGCTCCAACTGGTCCAGAATGCGGCCGCGCGGGTGGTTATGGGCGCAACCCATTGTGCCCATGTGACATCCCTCCTGCGCAAGCTGCACTGGCTCCCAGTGGTCTTCCGGGTGCGATTCAAGGTGTTGGTTACCACCTTTAAAGCGCTCCATGGCATAGGACCCAGGTACCTCCGAGACCGTCTTCTGCCACCAATAGCCTCCCACCGACCAGTTCGCTCCCACAGAGAGGGTCTCCTCAGGGTGCCATTGGCCAAGTTATGTCGGCTGGCGACACCCAGGGGGAGGGCCTTCTCTGTGGGAGCCCCAGCCCTGTGGAACGAACTGCCCCCGGAAATTCGTAAGATCTCCGACCTCCGGGTGTTTCACTGCGCACTGAAGACCCTGTTGTTCCGCCAGGCCGGACTATCAACACAATAGTTTTAAATTGGGGTATTTAAATTTTTTGGGGTTTTAAATCTGAGCCAATTTATTTAATTATTTTAAATTTTACATTGTTGTTTTGTCTGTGTTTTTAAATAGGCTGTACACCGCCCTGAGTCCTTCGGGAGAAGGGCGGTATAGAAATAAAATTATTATTATTATTATTATTATTATTATTATTATTATTATTATTGAGTTGTCTGTTTATTATTCTCACTTTAACAGATGCAAATAAACGAAGGAGATGGGAAAATTTTTCTTTTTCATTTAGTTGCATAATAATTCTGCACACTAATAGTTGCTCAATAATTATGCACACTTAGATATTCTTCTAAGAAAGCCATAACCTCATTTTTTTTCTTTCTTAAATATTCAGGTTTGAAGTTTATTAACATTTTGGATTGACCGAGAGCACTGTAATTGTTCAATAAAATTAATCCTCAAAAATACAACTTGCCTAATAATTGTGCACACAGTGTATATCCATTTTTTCTCCTCCTTCCAAAAATCTGATCAAATTTACTTCTAATGTTTTCTAAACTTTCTCAAATGTCTCTTATCTTTTTATCTAATTGATATACTGTTAGACAGACATTTATCCAAAATGAATTTAGATACCACCTTTTACAGAGGTCAACTTAAAACTTAACATTTTTAAACATTTTAACATTTTTTGCACAGGTAGTTTTTTTCTTTAAATTAATACATTTTAAAACTTGTTGGATTAGCCAATTTCACTATTTTTGCAGAAGAAACAGCATTCTGTGATTTGTTAGAACCAATTACCCAGCAGTGGTAGACTCTATTTCACTGGCTTTTTACACAGACTTAGCTATCATCTGTTTTGGGATATTTTAATATGGATATATGCATAGAGTAGTGGATTTAATGGCCTACATGGCCCTTCCAGTTTGCTGATTATATACATAAGGAAAAAGTTACAAAAAAAATCACATAGAAAACAGATGTAGAACCTTTGGAACCATTTTAAGACACATTCTCATCCATGTTATTTTATTTTACTATTTATTTTATTTCATAAAATAACACCAAAGCACAATTCAATATTAACCATTAAATATCTTTTGACAGCTCTTTTTTTTTCTTTGCTTAATGATAAGTAGAAAAAAAACATTTGTTTGGATAGTATCAATGACTCTCAATAAACAACTGTATATATTCCATTCCATTCTGAATTATACATCTTGCCCATTTTTACCTGCATCTTCTGCGAAGGGGCTGAGTTGGGTGTAGCCACTTTGTTTTCTCTTTTCTTTACTGAAGATGCTGTCTATATTTAGCGGCTCTCGTTTGGGTCTCCAAGGTGGGCGGTATTTGCTAGAAGAACTTGTCTTTGATTCACTACTGTTGCTCTCTATTTCCCAGTCTTGAGACTGAATGGTCAAAGTTCTGGGTAGTGACTGGATTTCAGTCTGATTCTTCCCATGAGGGGAGCCCTGATGTGTCTGTGAAGGCCTGTTGTGGATCATGTTGCTAACTGTCTCTTTAAATTCCCTTAGTTTGCTGGTACCATTCAACATTTTAGAGGCAGTTCTGGGGACCTGTTTCTCCTTCAGTGTCTCTCCTTTGTTTTAAAAGCAGAAGAATACTATGTAAACAATATAAATATCCTCAGTAGACTGTTTTCATCAAATTTCTGAACTGATACAGTCCAAAAAGTAATCCAGTCCCAACTTCGACAAATACAAATAATAGAATCCAATCATTTTTACCTTCACTGTGATATCCAGAAGGCTGTGCTTCATCCCCCTTCTTTCTAGACCTGTTGTTATTTCTCTTACGGTCTGCCTGAGAACTCTTTTTGGAAGTATGTCTCTGATTGCATTCGCTATCAGTCAGGTGACCTGAAAGAAAAAATGTAAAACACATTACAAATTATAGTTCAATGTTTTTTTTTTAAAAAGTTTTGTTTATTCTCACAGACTTTAGATACAAAAACTATCCATCAATGTTAGTTTCTTAAAAACAATTCTAGTTTTATTTTATATGTAGAATAAATGTTTTTAATCAAACTAATGTTGATTTCTATAAATTCTATAGAGAACCTACAGGATTCGAAAGCAGGATATTGCATCTTTGTTCAGAATGATACACTACTGATCCTTTAAAACTGTCTTTCTCAACTTTTTTAATCTGGAAGGCAACATATATTAAATTAGAATGTAAAATTATATTAAAACATGATAATTCTAAAATTAAAATAATATCTAAAATTTAAATGAATTACAATTACATAGAATGCACTGCAGATAATTGGCCTATCAGGGTTCAATGTTGTTGCATGAAACCTAGCTACATGCGCTGTAACAAAAGATAGTTCATTTATGACCAGCATTTGGGCATGGGCTGAATCTGGGCAATCAGAATATCTACTGATCAGTGGTAGGATGAATCTGGTTCGGATGCCTCTGTAAAAGGAGCAACAAAGAAGAAGATGTTGTGTAATTTCCACCTCTCCGGATCATAGCAGTAAAGCCGTTCAGCCACTTTTTTATCTTTAACATTCATTATGCAGAGGGGAGAGCATGATATCAGGTAAGAGAGAAAGTTTTCCGATCGTTAGGTGTTTCTACCTGCATATCATAGCTGGCAGCACTGACAAATGTATCTGTTGTGTACTGGTGAGAGAATAAAGTCAGCTCCAGGACCCTTCCCACTCCTGAGTTAGCCAATAATGGTTAATTTCAGACGCTGATACTGAGAGCCATTCAGGTAAGTCCTCATCCTTACAATGAGGGATTTCCACACATCCTCTGAAAATGTAATTCCCAGGCTTTAGGAGATATATGAGAATCTAATGGGGTAGAAGCTCTGGAAACCTGGTAAGATATTAGGTGCCAGAAAAGAGCGGACTTCTATTTCTTCACTGCTTCAGTAAGTTGTTCCCAGATGGCCCTTACATTTTTCTTCTTAAAAGCCACTACTTGTTTATATTTTTTTAAGGTTTAGAAGATATTATTGTCACCTATCTCAGATTTCTAAAAATGATAAGCTGAGATATAGACATTCTTAGCTTCAACACAATTCTTATCAAATTATGGCTTTGATGAAACTGAAGGCCACTTAGCCAAGAAATTGGGATTGCAAGCCAATAAAGGCTGTAGCTCTTGCACTAGAATTTTGTATAGATCCAAAGGATCTTCATTGAGGTTGGCTGACATGAGGGCCAACTGATACTTCTGCCAATGCCCTCTTCATCTTTTGGTTAAGCTGCAGGATCCATTTGACGTGACATCTTGCTTGACCTGCTAGAGAAGTTGAAGGAATGAAGTGAGCCTTCAGGTATGTTAAATATAATAGGGTACCAGGTTCATAGTAATTAGCATGTAACCAATAGTATTTATTCTGATTCTTGCCAGAAATGTGAATTCGCCTAATCTCCTACAAAAGAATCATGTAGTATAAGAAGAAATTTACTTCTAAACTACACAACCCATGTTTTACAATGTTTACAACCACAGCAAAACAGCATGCAAAGAATTCTTGCCACTGCATGCCTTTTTTTCCCAGTCATCATCTCTCATAGAACCTGGTGACCCTAGAATCTTGCAGAACCTGAGTTGGGAGAGGGTGCTCTAAACAATGTAGTGTCCACAGATCTTTCAGAATGGACCTACTTTCATTTATTATTTTTATTGTTCTTCTTCGACCCATCATCTATTCCTGATACAGGTAGGTACATTTCATATTAGCACAATTTTTCTATTTGTACTTCAAATTTTTAGTAATTGACATATTGGGGAAGAGAAGTAAATAAACTTAACTAGCAACAAGGCATTGGTTTGTAATTTCAGCTAATATTTCAGCCTAAATATTTGCCAATGATGTGTAGCATCTCTCACAAAAATATAGAGTTCCTGAAAAATTTGGGTTTCTTTGACTAAATTATATGTTTTATTTTTTCATATCTGCAAGTCAATGGATGCTATTTACAACTTTCACAGGGAGTATGGTACCTGTATATACTGAGTTGCAATAATTAAAATAGAAAAACAATTATTAGATGAGGGATGCTTTTTTAACATTAGATACAGGTTTACAACACTTACAAATACTTTAATAAATACAAGTCACCTTGATAAATGAAAATAAAATTAAAAATATATATATATAGCCTCCCGACAGCAACAAGACTACCTGTTTTAAGAGAATGAGAAATATAATTGTTTGGGATGGGGGGAGATTATGAGAATTCTACAATGAGCAAGAATAGGAATCCTCATGAATAAATAATGTAAATAGATGTCTCTTTAATCTTTTGTGCTTTGTTTGCCTCTTTCTGTCACACTAAATTAAGTAGGATGATTGAAAAGAAAAATAAAACATTTTTTTTGGTGATACATGAGCACTGTAAGAGAAGGGAATTCTTACTGAAAGAACAATGAAAACAGTATTTTCTTTTTTTTCAACTGATTGAAATCAACATGTAAAGTTTCAGATATTTCTGAACTTTAATTTCCATTAACTTTAGTCATTGCAGACAACAATAATGATCACTGAAGCAGCAATCCAATATTTGCCAATGAATGTTAAAGAATATATTCTGAGTGCTTGTTTTCTGACAACATCTGCGCATCTTCCGCCGTGCTCTTAAGACCCTTTTATTCCAGCAAGCCGGCCTGGCCTAATTTTTCTCCCCTTTCTTTTAAATTTTAAATTGAAATTTTAATTTGTTTTAAATTTATTGGGATTTTAATTGTCGTGGGCCAATATTATTTAATTTGGTTTTAAATTGTTTTTACCTTTTGTATTTCTGTATTTTATCTTGTGCCTGTTCACTGCCCTGAGTCCTTCGGGAGTAGGGCGGTATACAAATTTAATAAAATAAAATAAATAAAATAAAATAAATAAATAAACATCTGAGTGAGTTTATTACTCATGAATTCTATGATTTTCATCCCTAAATTTAAAAGAAAACGTTTACCTGTGTCCCTGCTGCTTTGCGAAACCATATCATTTTCCACATTATAAATGATAGTTCCTTGAGAATCAGAAGAAAAATGACTGACCATAGATTCATGGTGGGAATGTTTATGTAGATAGCTGTCTGTAGAAGAATCTGTTCTAGTGTCACTTGAGATAGAAGGTTCACGTCCTATTAAAAATAGTGAACATTAGAATTGAGAAAATGAGAAAAATGTTAATATAATTAGGGTAAATACATTTACCCTAATTTCTAATTACATTTCTAAGACAATAAAGGTTGCTCAATGAGCACTAAAATGAGCACATTTGTGTGCGTACATCTTGCAATCCATCTCCATCATCCATCAAACCTTTTAGAGACCGAGTGCCCAAACTGCAACCCAAAACTCACTTATTTATCATGAAGTGCCAACATGGCAATTTAACCTGAATAATGAGGTTTTAGTTTAGAAAAACTAATTCATACATGATTAATGTCTTTTCTCTGGAAAAAAAACATAACAGAAGTCTCAATGAATCAAATAACTTTTTATTCAAAAGTAAAAATTTGCATTTGGCATGCTTTTGATTAATGTGACTTTTGCTGTTGTATCACTTACCTTGCAAACATCTGTCTCCTCTCTTGTTTCTCTGTTTCTTTGCCTTTGAGGAAGGGAGAGTTGGCTGGGAAATGCTTTTCGTGCCAAAAATGGATGCTCCAGGGTGCTATAATATCACGCAGATTCAGGCACCCATCCTCTTTTGCAGAGTCAGGGTCCCAGAAACTTTTATTCTTGGCGCGAAAAGTGTTTGCCGGTCTCCTGCTCCTCCCCTCCCCCCCAACTACTTTCCACTTAACTACTTAATGAGACCTTGCATGCAAATGGGGCGAGACAGAAAGACAGAGCAAGAGAGCAATCCAATTGTGTATGTGTGTGCGTGTGTATGGGATCTGTACTTCAGCCAGGCATGTTGGCAATGGCGTGGGTGACACCTGAGCAGTGAGGCGGTGTGTGTGTGAGTATGAAGCAAGCTGAGGGGGTGCGGAACTGTCCCCCAACGCCCCACACTCGCTTATCTGAGCACCTTGCCAGCCAGGCACTGAAGCGCCGCAACTGCCACCGCAGCAAGACAGAGAGAGGGGGGCTCTCCAAACTCTGTGTGTGTGTGTATGAGAGAGAGAGAGAGTGCGCGATCCCTGCTTTAGTTGGGGTACTCAAGCTGCTGCCCACAGCCGGGTGGGGGGTGGGGGGGGAAAGAGCCAACTAGGCAGCTATTTTACTCCTCCTCCTCTCCACTCAAGCAGTGGCAGGCCCTGTGGGACAGCAGGGCCTCTCATTTCTCCCCTGGCCCGGCAAATTCCACCTTCAGTCAGGGCATTCAAGCTGCTGGAGACAGCAGCTACCTAATGATTGACCCCTCCCCAACCAGCCAGCCAGCCCCGTCTGACCTGCTCCCTGCTGGCTGGTGCAAAGCCTCACCATTCTTCTCCTTGTCTTCCTCATTGTCCTCCTCGCCCAAGTGGCAACGGGCTCTGCGGGACAGGGTCTCATTCCTGCCCCGGCGCAGCGAACTCCAGCGGGCTAGATGTGAGTGTGAAGGGCCTGGCCCCACAGTGTTTCCTCGCTCAGTTGAAGGCTTCAGACAGTAAGGCTGGCCCATGCAAGAGAGCAGCACACCAGGGCCACGGACGGTGTTGATTCCTGCATCTGGCCGATTCCAATCCCATAGCCAGCCTTACTGTTTGAAGGCTGAATGAAGCCTTCAACTGAGTGGGGAAGCACTGCAGGGCCAGGCCCTTCACACTTCAATGCCACCGGCAGCACTGCTCAGCTGGAGGAGTAAAGAAGCTCAGGGCAGCGGGAAAAGGGGACTGGCCTCACCGAACCTCACATGCCCACCCCAGGGATCAGGCTCAGAAAAAGCTGAAGCGCCCTTGCCAAAGACGTTTGCCCGTTAGCTGTCAACCTGTCCACCCCGTGCGCATTAGCTGCACTTTGGTTGAGCCGGGACGCTCGCTTAAGGAGAGTATCCCCGCTTGTGCGCGCCCTCCCGGTCCTACAACAGCCGGCCAGGGGGCCGCGTGGGGAGAAGGAGGAGGAAGTTGCCGCAGTTCGTGCTCACTCCTCAGCTGCAGGCCTGTCTCCCTTTCCATCGTACCCTCCTCCTGGATCCCATTCCCACCCTGCCAGCCCTCGTATTAGCGACGCTGGCATTGGCCATGGCTGGGTTGGGTCAATGTCTCGGGACGCAGCGATGCAACCATTTCTGACAAATGGCTGTCCAGTCTCTTCTTAAAATCTTCCAGTGATAGATATTTAGCAGGTAATTCAATAGCCTTCACCATATATTTAACATTATGAAAAATAAAGCATAAAGGTCTTTTGTTAATCCTCTAATAATTTTCCATTGTATGTACAAAAATACATATGGTATTCAGAATAGTTGAATTTCTGCACAATGTATGATGTATTTTACATAATTTGCTATATTTTAGGTAGGCAAAGAGCTAAATTCTACTGTGCCATTTTGCTGATATCTAATAGTTCACAAGTCTTTACTTATTGCCAATACCATTAATATTGCTATCATATAACTTGATTACTACAAAAAACACATGAGGAACTTCAAAAGATTACCTGAATCTTCACTATCATAATAGGTTCTGCTATACTGTGGTAAATCCTGTGTGGATAGATTCTGGGTTGATACTGGAGTTCCTCTTGGGTCTGCATAAAGGAGTAGCAAGGGTTGGTAATGACCCTTAATGCACTTAGTAACAACATCTTTCCATTTAGGGCCTATCTGAAAATATTTAAAAAAGTAATGGGGGGGGTCATTTTTGATACAATTAAGTACAACAAAGACATTGGTCTTAACAAATAGATGATCAAGAATCCAACTGACAATGGGAAACAATTGTTATGCTGTAAATAACATATTAATTACATACAAACAAAATATTACATTAAAGGTCAGTGCCAGTTTAAGATAAAGAATTTCAAAAAGCTCTTTAAGATTATTCCATTAAGAACTTAAAATAACAAAACACACTACAAAACATGGCATAACATCTACAGCAAGCATTTACAGAGAGACTCAATTTCCAGGATCTCTGTCTAAAAACAAGCAGCAGCAATTAATTTGATCCTATTGTAGTTTGTAGAGCAAAAGTACATGATGAAGAGGTGTGTGTTTGTGTGTGTATATTCAACCTCTTAGCACAGCTCAGTTTGTGAGTAAATCTTTACTTTTCATAACTTCCTAATCTAGTTATCTATTGAAAGTTCTGTAGGTTCACTTCAGTTTCTTGCCTCTTCCAATTTATTTTATGTGTTTGTTTGTTTGTTTGTTTGTTTACATTACATATTTCTAGAGTGCCCATCTTCCTCAAGGTGGGATTTACCTGCTGCCAACATAAAGTTGATAAGAGATTGAAAGGATAGATCAGAATTGAGCTACAGTATATCATTTTCAACAAATAGAAATATATAAATATTTCAGACAAATTGTTTCTGAACAAGGTAAGTACTGGACAATTTATGTGGAAGTGATATATCACTTCTGAAATATCTAACCAAAGATACATTTATTCACTTTATGTGTTTTTGCAGACACTTTATTAACATCAACCTGTAGTCATAATGACATTAACAATGAAAGTAAAAAATCTGGGTTAATGTTAAATGTTATGGCGCTAAAAGCATTGTTCAACCAGCATTGTTCATGAACAATACATATGACAATAAAGAATGGAAGGTAGTACATTTGTTTTCTTATGCTCTTGAACAGATAAAGATGGACAAAACATAGTTGAAATTCCCCCTATGGAAGAAGATAATGCAGAGTTGACAAGATCATGAAGAGAAAGGATGCATCTATTATAACAAAGATCAAAATAGTTAATACAATTTTCTTTCCAGTGGTAACACACGGCTATGAAACCTAGCTCTTGAAAAAAATGAGAGAAGAACAAGAAACACTTTTGAATTATGGATCTGGAGATGATTACTAGGTGTCCTGTAGATTTGAGGGGGGGGGAATATTAAATTTTTGTGTTGTAACAATGGAGTGATTGCTCCATTGAGGTGCTATTCAGTAAGCAGAAACTCATCTACAATGAGAGTGAAATGAAAACATTATGGGAAGTAGAATGCAAAGATAAAGATAAATTATACAGAATTAAATAAATGAAAGAGCTCTAAGCTAGAACTAAAATTAAGCGCACAAGTACTTCATTATGACTCCCAAATGATCCCAAAATTAACTAACTAATCATTTATATTGTGGTGATGCATAGGGACTGAAAACCAAATGAATAAGAAAATCCTTTTCTCTTAGAAAGAACTAAGGCAGGAATCACATCTCATTTCCTAAATAAAAATCCATCCTGTTGCTTTATCTGTAACATTGTAACATTACAGTCAGCAATCCTTGTTTATCTGGTTGATAGGAGATAAAAGTCCTGGGTCTTGTATTTATTAATTAAGTGGGAAAGGACAAAACAATTGTCAATGGTAGACCTACCTGATCTAAAACCTGCCTGCTCATTTGCCAGAATTTCCTTATCCAAGCACCAATACAATACGAGATAAAAGTCTATTGTGGTTATTTTATTTCAAGTCAACTATAACTTTCATCAAATAAATTTAACAAATAAAATTATACAGTATATACATACATACATACATACATACATACATACATACATACATACATACATATATAAATGTAAATGTTCGTTTGTTCAAAATCTTAAATCTCCAAAAGTTCTTCACCGATTGCTTTGAAATTTTGACACAACGTTGCATTCGAATACGCGTGTGTTTTTATATACCTATATTATATAGATGTCATACCTGTGACAGGTAAAAACATGCTTTTTTGAAAAACAGCGCCATCTGTTGGACGTAAAAGCAACACACGCTATACGCAGAGCCCACCAGCCTTTTCACTCGGTCAATGGGATTCAGACCTCAGCCAGGTCTTTTCCCCTCAGCACCGCCACCGCCAAACCCACAAGCAAAATGGTGGGAAATGTCAACCGCTGCGAAGCCCGCCCAGAGGCCTCTGCCACTCCCACGACGCGCAGCTCTCCCACTACAAGCACCAAATAGGTAAAAGTCCAAGAAAGCAGTTGATTAAGCGACGTTAAAGTCCAAAATGAAACTTAGAGAAAGGCAACTCAGGTCTGAATCCAATCGACCGAATGAAAAGACTGGTGGGACGGAGGCAAAGTAGGCGTGACCTGAGCTACAGACGGAAATTATTTCACTCGGTCAAAAAATATTGTATACCCACAAGACTGAGCCACGGCAACGCATGGCCGGGTACAGCTAGTATATAAATAAAATCTTCAAATATCAGTAAATATTGAAAAGAATATTGTGCATGTTTTAAAATGTTTCCAATAAAGGATAATATTTGTGATATTCAACTCCTCAGGGTTGGAATGAATCTTTTGAATTGGAAGTAGGGCATCATAGAAATTTACATCTTCGCATAATGATGGTCTTAGTTTGTGATACTGACATAATTATATAAAAAACTGATGCAGGTTTGCAAAATTTAGCTGATTCCCAGCCAGCATAAAATGAATATTGTTGAGTTATTATTATTATTTCCCCAGATCAGGAAAATTTAAAAAGGCTAGCAATTTATAAGAAAAAATAAAGAGGCCCATAGAAAATACTGAAGAAAAAAAATAAAAACCTGTAAACATTCAAATATGAGAAAAAGTTAAAAGTTAAAAAAGAAAAAGCCATATATATGTGTGTGTGTGTGTCACAGTACTCCCAGGGTTATGATAAAAGAACCTGTTCTCTAAAAGTTAACCCTATAGAAAGCATCCAGGTTAAAATAAGTGAAGAACAAATAAAAGACTACTTATTTATGACACAGGAGTTCAACTTTTTGGTTTGTCTGGGCTGCATTGAGTGAAGAGGAATTGTCTTGGGCTGCATATAAAATATATAATATACATAAACAAAATAATATTAACAAGTTTATGATCTTGTGGGGCCACATTAGGAACTGTTCCAGGAACACACGCAGCTCACAGGGTAGACACATCTGATCTATGATATTCGCTTCTTCTCCCAAGAAGAGTTGAAAACTTTGTCTTACCATCTTGCATTGTACTGGATCCTATGTTATTTTGTTTGATCTTTCCATAACAACTCACGACATAATGAAACAAGGCAGACAACATATATCCTGCCCTACTCTCTTAATGTGTTCGTGTCATTTTGATATTTTAGAAACAGTGGATGCAACCTATCTGGAATGTTTCACCATAAACTACCTGCAAATAATTGGAAGTTTATCAACTCATTTAAAAACAATCCAGATAGATTTACACTGTGACTATCCAAACATTTTATTCTTTTCCCTCTAAACTTCTTACCTCTTTAACATGGGCATCATCAAAATACATCCACATACGAATCTTTGTTTGAAAGAAAAAGGTGGAGTAATGTTTTCCATAGTAGCAGATCATTCCAACCAAATACAATTCACATTGTTTTGCTCTGTCGTCAGTTACTCTGAAGAACAGCTTCAGGGAGGGAAGAATAATCTCAGTATAATTCTTGCATTTCTCTATAACTTAAATTTACTTATTGAAAAGTAACTATTTAAGCTGAAGAAAAAATGTTTGAAATAAATCCAGAACACAGAAACATGAAGGTGCACATATAGATGAAGGACAGTAGCACAGTCAAACAAGAATGTACATATTGCCATAAGATGTAAGACTCACATCACCCAGTTTAAGGCAAGTGCCCAGGCTATGAATGACATCCTCTGCCAAATCTGAGTGATCCGAGTCCCAGACCAGTCCGATGGTGATGATCTGTGGAGAGTTCATCAATACTCGGCGTATCCGAATTTTTTCTCCGCAATTGCTCTGAAAAGAAACCCAATGTATTTAATTCCTGGTGGTTTTAAACATTCCTTTTTTGTTTAGTATTATATGCCTTCATCTCCTGATAACAATGACACATCTTGGTTTCAGACAAAAACTTCTGAAAATGCAACTGATTTGTATAGTGGAAAGAAGTAGAAGTATACCACCTACAGTATAAACAGGAGTAACCTGCATAGAGTAGCCCCACAGCAAGGTAGATTTATATTGTGGTGACTCACAGGGGCTGAAAACCAAATGAATAAGAAAAACCTTTTCTCATAGTAAGTTTTACATTTTCCTAAATATAAATCCATCCTGTTGCTTTATCTGTAACGCTACAGTCAGTGATCCTTGTTTAACTGGGTGATAGGTGATAAAAGTCTACTGTAGTTCTTTATTTTATTTCATGTAAACTTTTATCAAATAAATTTAACAGAAAATAAATAAAATATATTACATTTTGCAAATATTCCTAAATGTTAAAAGGAATATTGTGCATGTATTAAACTGTTTCTAACAAAGGAGAATATTTATAACTCAGGGTTGAAATGAAAGGTCCTTGGTATTATCTGAGCTTGCTTGTTTTTTGCAGATGTTTCATTACCCAAACTAGATAATCATCAGTACTGGCTAGTAATGAAATGTTTTTAAGAAAACAACCAAGCTCAGAGAGCACCAAAGACCCCTCATTAAAATATTTAAAAGAGAATGATGGTAAGGAAAAGGATAATTTTGAAATAAAGACTTTTTGAGAACATATGCATATTAGAGTTAAGCTAGGTTTTAAGTAATCGGGTTGTATGTTTTCATTATGTAATTTACTCTAGAAGTGAAATATTTGTAGTACTTTTATAAATATCATTTTGTTTTAGCCATTTTGGCTTGGTTCTGGTTGGTTTCCACCTCTGTTGAACTCCTATTGTGTAACAGAGGCCACATTCCATTACTGCATCCAAAAGAATGTACCTAAAAAGCTAACTTGGTCTCCTTGTATTTTCTGCACACTGATCCATCTGTATGTGAAGGGCAGTGGGACTTTGTCCTACTTTGTCAGAGAATGCACCACTTTCTAAAAAAAATGTTCTTTTAGTTGGACTAAGGATTTTCAGTGCAAATTCAATCCCCAGAGTAATATATAATGATAAATCTATTTAGTATACACGTAGTCCTTGACTAACAACCATTTGTTTAATGACTGTTCGAAGTTACAATGTCATTGAAAAAAGTGACTTACAACCAAGCCTCACGATCATCACAACACCCACTCAGTCACATGATCAGGCACTTCAGCACAGGTCAGTCACTTAATGACCATGAGATTCACTTAACAACTACAATGATTTGCTTAACAACTGTGGCAAAAATTATTGTAAAATTGGGTATCTCACTTAACAGCTGCCTTGCTTAGCAGTGGAAATTCTTGTCCCAACTATATAGGTAGTCCGCAACTTACAACAGTTCATTTAGTTCAGTCAGTTCATGAAAAAAGTAACTTATGACCATTTTTCACACTTACGACCATTGCAGCATCCCCATGGTCAAAATTCAGACTCTTGGCAACTAACTCATATTTATGACGGTTACAGTGTCCCGGGGTCATGTGATCCCCTTTTGTGACCTTCTGACAAGCAAAGTCAATGGAGAAGCCAGATTCACTTAACAACATTACTAACTTAACAAATGCAATGATTCACTTAACAACTGTGGCGAGAAAAGTCATAAAAAGGGGCAAACTCCCTTAACAACATAAATTTCGGACTCAATTGTGGTGGTAACTTGCGGATTACCTGTACTGACAAATTGCATACTAAAAACCTCTCAACTCAAAAGCAGCCTTCAGTGCATACTCCCCCACCCCCATTCGGGCTATTTCTTCTACTAAATATAAATGATGTATACAAACCGGACAGTTTCTCATGTCTCCCATTGTGCTGGCATTTTGTAGCAGCTCTCCAAACATATCAGGTGTCGGTTTGTCTCGTCTTTCCAGCATGCAAATGGCCTGATTGCTTTAAATGTTTAAAAAGTATAAAACAAGAATCAAAATATATTTCTTTATAAACAATATTTAAACCTGTTGCTGTTTCTTGAGATCTGTCATGAAAGAACAGTATTTCATTTTATAGGTTCAGCAAATGTGCACCTAAATAAAATCTATGCCTCAATCAAGTAAGATTTCTAATGGAGTGCAAATTGAACTTTAATGCCTGACATATCTCCTGGTCACTCTGTCGGCTATTCAATTCTGAGCTGAAATTTGTGATGCTTTATCTACGATGAATGCACAGCCTTTGATGTCTTCAAGTTGGCTGAAGTTATTAATGTGAGAGTTCCAAGAAAGAATAGTGAGTTTTATAAAATTAAGAAAAATGACAAGCTACTTTCTCCATAGAATTTACAATGTTAATAAAACAGTAACAGAAATAAGGAGGAAATTACTTAGTAATTTGAGCAGAATTTTCCTTGAAATGGTGCATACATTTCTTTAATTATTTATGACTTCAAGTCAGTGTTAACATTCCTCAACATGTGTGAGAAAGTCCTTGGACCCAGAGTTTGGGGATCCCTGATCTAGAGAACAGTCAGATAAGAAAGGACATAGCCCACAGCTGCAAAATTGGTAGCAAAAGAAGCTCAAAAGGGATCCTCCCTAAATTCAATCAATCAATCAATCAATCAATCAATCAATCAGAATAGAGCTGGAGCGGACCTTGGAGGTCTTCCAGTCCAGCCCCCTGCTCAAGAAGGAGACCTTATAACATTTCAGACAAGTGATTATCCAGTCTCTTCTTAAAAACTCCCAGTGATAAAGCACCCACAACTTCTGAAGGCAAGCTGTTCCACTGGTTAATTGTCCTCGCTGTTAGGAAGTTTCTCCTTAATTCCAAGTTGCTTCTCTCCTTGATTAGTTTCCATCCATTGTTTCTTGTCTTGCCCTCTGGTGCTTTGGAAATAAATTGATCCCCTCTTCTTTGTGGCAGCCTCTCAAATATTGGAATACTGCTATCATGTCCCTCCTAGTCCTAGACTAACCCAACCCAAATCCTGCAACCATTCATATGTTTTAGTCTCCAGGCTGTTCTGACCCAGCCTTAGCAGAAGCAAGAAACAGACTCTTTGTCACGAAACCCCCCTCTTTATTTACTTCTTGTGAATTAATTGTATTCACCCACTGAAACGTCCAGGCCTGAATCCTGCAGGGGGTTAACTGCAGCAACAGACCTTATGCAATAATTGCAAAGCCGTGAGCTCCCAGCTGAAAGGCTACAAATTTAAGTTCTGGCAAGCAGTCTTTATGGCACGAAACACAATGAGCAAAATCTCCAGAAATACGAACTATTGTCTCCTACGACAACTACTCCCCTTTCCTTCTATTTATTCCCCAGTCAGGGAGGGGCCAATCCATGTCCATGTTTGCTTTGCTTCCCGAATCGACTCCTTGTTCTCCGTTGTTCACCTTTCCTAACTGCACATACGTGCATCTGGAACAAGCCCCAGCTGTTCTTCCTCCTCACTCAGATCAGCCTCCAAAGGCAGCTGCCTCTCCGGTGGCTGGGAAATGTTGGACGGCCTTGGCTCTATCTCTGTGTCTGACGCTGAGCATCCATCAGAACCTTCCCCAGACTCCAGAACTGGCCCAAGTTCCTCCCCAACCTCCTCATCATCCGAGTCTGCCGCCAGCTCCGTTGGCAGCTGGTGGGCCATCTTAGTTGCTCTTTTTTGCACTTTTTCCAAAGTCTCAATTTTTTTTTGTAATGTGATGACCAAAATTGGATCCAATATCCCAGGTGTGGCCTTCCTAAGGCTTTATAAAGTAGTACTAATATTTCATGAGATTTTGATTCTATGCCTCTGTTTAACCAAGGATTGTATTATTTTTTTGGCTGATGCCACACACTGCTGACTCATGTTTAAGTAATTGTCTACTAGGACTCCAAGGCCCCTCTCACAGTTACGGTTTTTGAGCCAGGTTTCACCTAAGCTGTACTTGTACCTTTGGTTTTTACTGCCCAGGTATAAAACCTTACTTTTCTCCACATTAAATTTCACTTGTTGGATAGAGTCCAGTGTTGAAGCCTGTCAAGATCTTTTTGGATCTGTCTTCTGGGGTGTTGGCTATTCCAGCCAGTTTAATGTCATCTGCAAATTTGATGAGTTCCCCTTCTATTCTCTCATTTAAGTCATTTATGAAAATACTGAAGAGTACCGGGCCTAAGACGGAACCTTGTGGTACCCCATTGCTTACTTCTCTTTATGTAGATGTAGTACCATTAAGGACTACTCATTGAGTACAGTTTGTCAGCCAGTTACAAATCCATCCGGTCTTGATGTTGTCTATCCCACATTTTTCTAGTTTACCAAGAAGTAGGTTGTAGTCTATTTTGCCAAATGCCTTGCTGAAGTCTAAATATACTATGTCCACAGCATTTCTCTGATCTACTTTGTCACAGCATTTCTCTTAGTCACTTTGTCAAAAAATGAAAAAAGATTGGTTTTGCATGATCTGTTTTTAACAAACCTGTGCTGGCTACTAGTTATACAGTCAGGTCCAGAAATATTGGGACATCGACACAATTCTAACATCTTTGGCTCTATACACCACCACAATGGAGTTGGAATGAAACAAACACAATGTGCGTTAACTGCAAATTGTCAGCTTTAATTTGAGGGTATGTACATCCAACTCAGGTGAACGGTGTAGGACTTACAGCAGTTTGCATATGTGCCTCCCACTTGTTAAGGGACCAAAAGTAATGGGACAGAATAATAATCATAAATCAAACTTTCCCTTCTTAATACTTGGTTGTAAATCCTTTGCAGTCAATCACAGCCTGAAGTCTGGAATGCATAGACATCACCAGATGCTGGGTTTCATCCCTGGTGATGCTCTGCCAGGCCTCTACTGCAACTGTCTTCAGTTCCTGCTTGTTCTTGGGGCATTTTCCCTTCAGTTTTGTCTTCAGCAAGTGAAATGCATGCTCAATGGGATTCAGGTCAGGTGATTGACTTGGCCATTGCATAACATTCCACTTCTGTCCCTTCAAAAACTCTTTGGTTGCTTTTGCAGTATGCTTTGGGTCATTGTCCATCTGCACTGTGAAGTGCCGTCCAATGAGTTCTGCAGCATTTGGCTGAATGTGAGCGGATATTGCCCAAAACACTTCAGAATTCATCCTGCTGCTTTTGTCAGCAGTCACATCAATACAATAAATACAAGAGAACCAGTTCCATTGACAGCCATACATGCCCATGCCATGACACTACCACCACCATGCTTCACTGATGAGGTGGTATGCTTAGGATCATGAGCAGTTCCTTTCCTTCTCCATACTCTTCTCTTCCCATCACTCTGGTACAAGTTGATCTTGGTCTCATCTGTCCATAGGATCTTGTTCCAGAACTGTGAAGGCTTTGTTAGATGTTGTTTGGCAAACTCTAATCTGGCCTTCCTGTTTTTGAAGCTCACCAATGGTTTACATCTTGTGGTGAACCCTCTGTATTCACTCTGGTGAAGTCTTCTCTTGATTGTTGATTTTGACACACATACACCTACCTCCTGGAGAGTGTTCTTGATCTGGCCAACTGTTGTGAAGGGTATTTTCTTCACCAGGGAAAGAATTCTTCGGTCATCCACCACACTTGTTTTCCATGGTCTCCCAGGTCTTTTGGTGTTGCTGAGCTCACTGGTGCATTCCTTCTTTTTGAGAATGTTTCAAACAGTTGTTTTGGCCACGCCTAATGTTCTTGCTATCTCTCTGATGGGTTTGTTTTGTTTCTTCAGCCTAATGATGGCTTGCTTCACTGATAGTGACAGCTCTTTGGATCTCATCTTGAGAGTTGACAGCAACAGATTCCAAATGCAAATAGCACACTTGAAATGAACTCTGGGCCTTTTATCTGCACATTGTAATTGGGGTAATGAGGGAATATCACACACCTGGCCATGGAACAGCTGAGAAGCCAATTGTCCCATTACTTTTGGTCCCTTAACAAGTGGGAGGCACATATACAAACTGCTGTAAGTCCTACACCATTCACCTGAGTTGGATGTACATACCCTTAAATTAAAGCTGACAGTCTGCAGTTAATGCACATTGTGTTTGTTTCATTCCAACTCCATTGTGGTGGTGTATAGAGCCAAATATGTTAGAATTGTGTCGATGTCCCAATATTTCTGGACCTGACTGTAACTTTATTTGTTTCTAGATGTTCGTGGATCTGTTTTTTTTAATATATTATCTTTTCCAGTATCTTTCCAGGTATTGATATTAGGCTGATTTGTCTGTAAGTTCCTGGGTCTGTTTTTCCCCCTTTTTTGAAGGTGGGAACCACATCAGCTCTTTTCTAATCCTCAGGTAATTCCCTGTTGTTCCAGGATTTTTGAAAGATATAGTATAATGATTTTGAGCTAACATCTGCCAATTCCTTCACAACTCTGGAATGTAATCTGTCAGGTGATTTATATTTGTCAAGATCAAACAGGTGTTTTATAACCATTTTGTTGCTTATTTTAATTTTTATTTCTAGTCTTTCTTTTACAGTTAAATTTTTGGTAGGTTGGGCTACAGTTTCTTTTTGCGTGAAGACTAATACAAAGAATGAATGAAGCAGTTCTGCTTTCTCTCTGCTACCTGTTACTTCCTTACCATCTTCTCTTTTAGGTGGACCCATTGTTTCCTTGAGTTTTTTTCCTTGTTATTTGTATGTTGAAAGAAACTTTTTTTTTATCATCTTTGACTTTTGTTGCAAGTCTTTGTTCATTCTGGGCCTTTGTTTCTTGACTTCATCTTTGCAGATTCGGGCTATCTGCTCATATTCTGCCTTAGTTATATGTCCCTCTTTCCATATTTTGTACTTGTCCTTTTTGTCTTTTAGTTTATCAGCGAGATATTTGTGCAGCCATGCTGGTTTCTTCTTGGATTTCTTGTTTTTCTTTTTCAGTGGAATTGTGTTGCACTGGGCTTTTATGATCATATTTTTCAGTTTCCCATGCTTCTCGAGTTGTTTTTCCCTTTAGGATTTTCATCCATGAAATTTTTCTTAGGCTCTTCTCTGAGTTTGTTATAATCAGCTCTTTTAAAATTTAAGATACTGGCTGGATTATGTTCTATTGCTTGTGTTTGCATTATAGTAAATTTCAATATGACCTGGTCACACTCACCTAAAGTTCAACTCCATCACTTCTTCTCTATTAGTAAGAATTAGATTCAGTATAGCTTTTCCTCTAGTTCTCTTCTCTATCTTTTGGATGACAAAATTGTCAGCTAGGTTGGTTAAGAATCTGTTTGATCTCCCACTTGCTGCCAAGTTTATCTTCCAGTTGATATCAAGGCAGTTAAAGTCCTCCATTACTACTGTGGTATGTTTTCTACACACATTTGTTAGTTGTTTAACAAAACATTCATCTATTTCTTCTGCTTCATTGGGTGATCTGTAATATACTCCTATAACAATTCATTCTTTTTTCCTTTAATATTGACACATATGCATTCTAGAAGGTTTTCATCCTTAGTTTTGTGGATTTCTGTAGAGATGTAGTGAACTTTTATGTATAATGCAACTCCACCTCCTCTTTTGTTAGATCTATTTCTTTTGAATAGTTTGTATCCTTACATCAGTCCATTCCAGTCATGAGTTTCATCCCATCATGTTTCAGTAATGGCAACTATATTATAGTTGCGGACGGGTTTTGGGACCCGGAGAGGTGTCATGTTTCAAAGCGGGGATTGAGGGGTTTTTTAATTAGGGCTTTTAATAATTTTTTAAGGGGAACTGGGAGGGTGACCAAGGAGGATGGGGGGGGTAATCCACCAAGGTCGGGGTCGAGCGTAGCACGGGGTAACAGTTTGGAGGGTGCTGGATGAGGGATTGGGGAGGGGATGGCGGGCTATCTTAATGAGGGATGTACCATCAGCACAGTGGATGGGAGGGGCAGATATGGCGGGAGCAGGGGACCATATCATGTGTCGGGGGTGCGCACTCGCTACTTGAGAGCAATTGCGCGCCCCGGTCCCCAAGGCTCCTCTCAGATACTAGCGGACCTGGCGGGTATTACGGAGACCTGGTTGGGCCCGGAGGGAGGGGTCCCTCACATCTCTAGTTGAGATGTGTCCACCAGGCTTCAGAGCATTCCATCAGCTGAGGGCCCAGGGGAGGGGCGGGGGGGTGGCGGTTATTATTAAAGAAGGTCTTGGTCCGAGGGAGACCACTGTGCCACAGATTGCCGGATGTGAGTCCCTCTTTGTGAGATGGGGTCATGGGGTTCAGATGGGCTTGTTGCTTTCGTACCTGGCTCCCTGCCGTGTGGCAACAGCCCTGCCTGAGCTACTCGATGTGATAGCCACGGTGGCAGTTGATACACCCAGGCTTATGGTCATGGGTGATTTCAACTTGCCGTCCGTTGGTGAAACATCGGAGATGGCTCAGGAGTTCATGGCTTCCACGACGGCCATGGACCTGACCCAGTTAGTTCATGGCCCCACTCATAGGGGGGGACACACACTGGACTTGATTTTTGTCTCTGGCCAGTGGTTGAGTGGTCTTGTTATAGGGGATATAGACATGAAACCCTTGTCATGGTCGGATCACTCACTCCTTCGTCTGGACCTTCGAACCGCGACACCCCGCTGCAGGGAGGCGGAGCCAATTAGATGGGTCCGCCCCAGGCACCTGATGGATCCTGATAGGTTCCAGATGGAGCTTGGGCCATTTCCTGAGGATCTGGCACATGACTCGGCCGAGGACCTGGTGGCTGCCTGGAATCGGGCGGCTGGTGGGGCCTTGGATCGAGTTGTGCCTTTGCGGCCTCTGACGCGGTGCTGATCCCTCGCGGCTCCCTGGTTTACCGAGGAGCTGAGGGAGATGAAGCGCCGGAAAAGATGCCTGGAGAGTGGTTGG
Organism: Pituophis catenifer annectens; assembly: GCF_029215685.1. NCBI lineage: Eukaryota > Metazoa > Chordata > Lepidosauria > Squamata > Colubridae > Pituophis > Pituophis catenifer. The sequence continues at coordinate 96,179,455 of NW_027256886.1, read as the reverse complement.
AGGGCCAGTCTCGCTGAATCTGACCGAACACTGCTAAGGTTGCATATTAAGACCTACCTAGTGGCGATAAAGGCGGCAAAATTTAATTACTTTTCCGTTCTTATTGCGTCATCAGAGAATCGTCTGGCCGCCCTGTTCAGGGTGACCCGCTCCCTGCTCCACCCGGGAGTGCGGGAGGATCCCCTGGAAGGCAGGGCTGTGGATTTCGGACAATATCTGTATGACAAAATCGCTCAGATCCGGGGGGATTTGGACTCTGACTGGGTAGATTCGGGCAGGGTGGTGAGGAATAGTCTTGAGAATATTATCTGGGAAGAGTTTGACTCTGTGACCCCTGATGACGTGGACAGGATTCTGGGGAGACTTAGTACGGCCACATGTTTACTGGACCCGTGTCCCTCCTGGTTAGTACTGGCTTCCCGGGAGGTTACACGAGGCTGGCTCCAGGAAATTATTAACGCTTCGTTGAGTGAGGGTTACTTCCCCACGGCCTTGAAAGAGGCGGTGGTGAGGTGTCTCCTCAAGAAGCCTTCCCTGGACCCGGCAGTATTAGCCAACAAGGTTGTCGAGAGTGTGGTCACGCGACAGTTTCCACAGTACCTGGAGGAAACGTCTTATCTAGATCCATTCCAGTCGGGTTTCAGGCCCGGGCACAGCACGGAAACGGCATTGGTTGCGTTGGTTGATGATCTCTGGAGGGCTCGGGACAGGGGTTACTCCTCTGTTCTGGCCCTGTTAGACCTCTCAGCGGCTTTTAATACCATCGACCATGGTATCATGCTGCACCGGTTGGAGGAGTTGGGGATGGGGGGGCACCGTGCTACGGTGGTTCTCCTCCTTTCTCTCAGACTGGTCGCAGTTCGTGTTGGCAGGGGGGCAGAGATCGACCTCGAGGCCTCTTATATGAGGAGTGCCTCAGGGGTTGGTCCTCTCGCCCCTTCTGTTCAACATTTATGTGAAGCCGCTGGGTGAAATCATCTGTGGCTTTGAGGTGAAGTACCATCAGTACGCTGATGACACCCAGCTGTACATCTCCACCCCATGCCACCCCAACGATGCCCTTGAAGTGATGTCCCGATGCCTGGAGGCTGTGCGGATCTGGATGGGGAGAAACAGGCTCAAGCTCAACCCTTCCAAGACTGAGTGGCTGTGGTTCCCGGCATCCCAATATAGTCAGTTGACTCCATCACTGACTATTGGGGGCGAGTCTTTGGCCCCTTCGGAGAGGGCTCGCAAACTGGGAGTCCTCCTGGATACGCAGCTGTCCTTGGAGGAACATCTGACGGCTGTTGCCAGGGGGACTTTTTGTCAGGTTCGCCTGATCCGCCAGTTGCGGCCCTTTCTTGATTGGGATGCCCTGTGCACAGTCACTCATGCCCTCGTCACCTCTCACCTGGACTACTGCAAAGCTCTCTACATGGGGCTCCCCTTGAAGGGCACCCGAAGGCTCCAACTGGTCCAGAATGCGGCTGCGCGGGTAGTCACGAGAGCTACCTGGCGCTCACATATAACACCTCTCCTGCGTGAGCTGCACTGGCTCAGTGGTCTTCCGGGTGCGCTTCAAGGTGTTGGTTATCACCTTTAAAGCGCTCCATGGCATAAGACCTAGTTATGTTCGAGACCGCCTGCTGCCACCGATGGCCTCCCATCGACCTGTGCGCTCCCATAGAGAGGGCCTCCTCGGGGTGCCATCAGCCAAACAATGCAGGCTGGTGACCCCCAGGGGGAGGGCCTTCTCTGTGGGAGCACTTACCCTCTGGAATCAGCTGTCCCCAGAGATAAGGAGAATCCAAGACCTCGGTGCCTTCCACCGTGCCCTTAAAACTTTCTTTTTCCAGCAAGCCGGGCTGGCCTAACACTTTTTAAATGTTTTAATTGGTTTGTTACTGTTTTTAATTATGGGGCCAAATTTATATATATCTTTTAATGGTATTTTAATATTTGTACTCTATGTTTTTATGTGGCTGTACACCGCCATGAGTCCTTAGGGAGAAGGGCGGTATACAAATTCAAAAATAAAATAAAATAAAATAAAATAATAAAATAAAATAAAATAATAAAATAAAATAATAAAATAAAATAAAATAAAATAAAATAAAATAATAAAATAAAATAAAATAATAAAATAAAATAAAAAAATAATATTTACCATCATATACTAGTACTTCAAGTTCACCCTGTTTGTTCCCTAACTTTTGAGCATTTGTATATAGGCATTTAAGCCCTTTGTGGGTCTTGGATTCACAGATAGCCCTTGATTTACAATAGTTCATTTAGTGACCATTCAAAGTTACAAGTAAAATGAAAAAAGTGACATGTCAGTTTTTCAGAGTTACAACCTTTGCAGGATCCCCATGGTCACATGATCAAAATTCAGATGTCTGGTGACTGGTTCATACTTATGACCATTGCAGAGTCCCGGGATCACATGATCCCCTTTTGCAAACTTCTGAGAAGCAAAGTCAATGGGAAAGCCGGATTCACTTTACAACCGTGTTCCTAATTTAAGAATTTCAGTGATTCACTTAACAACTGTGGCAAGAAAGGTCATAAAATGGGGCAAAACCCACTTAACAGATGTCTCACTTAACAACACATTTTGGGCTCAATTTAGGTTGTACGTTGAGGACTATCTGTATTCCTTATATTTGGGGGTATATTTGTTATATCTCCTACTTTGTAAATGGGTTTTCCATCCTTTCCATCATTCTCTACTTCATTGTGTTTTTCCTTTCTTTCTTGTTCTATTTACTCTCTGCCTCCTTATATGATTGGTTATCTAGTTGTTTTTGCTTGGAATTAGGTTCTAAAGGTTTTGAAGATTGCCCCCCTCCCTCCCCCCTCCATTTTATTTTAAAGCCCTTCTGATAAGATGACCCAGTTGTTTTCCAAATATATTCTTTCCAATTCTTGTCACGTTCACTCCATCCCTTGCCAGTAGCCCTTCATGTAGGTAAGGCAGACCATGGACTACAAAACCAAAATTCTCTTGACGACACCAGTTTTTAAGCCAGTGGTTCATTTCTAAAATACTTTGCTCTCTCTCATTGGATATTGGCCTTTTGTTGGAATTATAGATGAAACCTCCATTTATGCTCCTAATTCTTTAACCTTCTTCCCTAGCTGTTCATAATCTCTTATTATTGTTTTTAGATTCATTATTGTGTCATTGGTCCCCATGTGTAGGAGAAGAAAAGAGTAGTAATCTGTGGAGTTATTGTGTAGGGTTCTCAGTAAAATCTTTGATTTTTGCTCCAGGGAAACAACATACTCATAAATTCTCAGGTTGTAAATGAAACCGCAGGAGAGTTGTACTTTCAGACTTGCAAGATTATGTTAATGTAGCCTTACAATAAAGGAGAATTAGCTAATCTGTTTGTGTGTCCTGTCTGGTTTACCTAGGAAGGCTGATAATACATACCAAAATATCAATGTACTATCTATCTCATTCAAGTAGAAAAAAGGGGGGAAATTAAACCAAGGAATTTCTTTTTTTGCAAAAAGCTTGAGACTCACCAGAGTGAAGTAGTTGAGATATAATGCACCATCTGGATGAAGGGCAATGGATCAGAAGTAGCACCACAACTGGTACAGACACACTAAATCAGATAAATAAATGATTAGATATTAACAGAAGAAAATATCCTTTTGCTCATTTCCAAGTCTATTTCTTCATTTCAGGATTAATATAACTTAGAATTGTTGTTTTTCTGTACCTGTTCAAACAAGGTCATTGCAAATTTCTGATGTGAAATACAATGTGGGGCAGTGCAGATATCTTCTTTAGATTCATCTGCAATGTGGAAATGAATCCTCATTAAGAGGTTCTCCTACATCCAGGAAAACAGGAAAAAGGAAATTAGAGTTAATATTAAATAATTTAAATTTATCATTTAGAGTTGTATGAAATTTGCTTCGAAACTTTCTAAAATTCATTTAAAAACTAGGAGTTTTGTATTATAAATCAATGTTGATCTGCTAGCCTCCATTTTGTTCTTTCTGATTCTGGATGTTGTTCTTTCCAGAACTGGTGCATTTGTTTGAAATATCCTCTTCTTGTAGGACTTGATCTGTAATAACAGATCATTATTTCTTCGTTTTCAATCACTGTATATTTGCAATGGGTAAACATCTTTTCTTCCAATAGTTTTGCAGCTGTTGGCCCTGGTTGCTCACCAACAATCCTGAGTCCTAAGGCCAATTGGAGGTCCAGGAACTCCAACATCTAGTGTGATCCTTGTTAACCTGGGCAACCAAGCCGGTTATGGATTTCTGTAATTTACGTCTCACCATATTTTTTATGGGAGAGACACTCTTTGTCTGACTCCTTTGATAAGACCATCCAGTATGGCTGAACCTCTGCCATAGCTCTCGTTTTCCTCAGAACACACAAGCCCCACAAACATATCAAGGTAGTGCCTCACTGTGTGTGTGGGGGGGGGGGGTGTTGTTATTTGTTGCTTGCCACCTATCTCGCCAAGGGCTACTCTAGGCAGCTCACAACCAAAAAAATTCCGAAGAAATAAAAAGGAAGATTAAACAAAATGAAAGTAAAATGGAACAATAAGAAGAATAATAACAAGAAAAAAGAAAACAAAGAAAAGGAGAACAAGGAAAATACATCAATATGATTAGTAAAAAAAAACAAGTTTGGTTTTTGGGGGGAGGAGCTTCAGTATTTGTTGCTTCCTCAAATTGTTTTTTAGGATTCATCAACTTTCTACCACTTTTATACTCACAAAGCATTCTGCAGCATCATCCATAATGCCCAGCTGGAAACGCTGCTCATCTTGAAAGGTCTTTGCAAGAGCACTACGAAGAGCATCAGAAGGTAACACTTTGTCATTGCTGCACTGGAACTGGTTAAAGATACCCTAGATGGATAAAAACAGAAATTTTAAAGTGCTCAAATTATTTCTACCATACCGATAAAGAGCCAAAAGTAAGTATGTTTGCCAAACTGTTAACAATAGACTACTCTTGCCATTCTGGGAGAATGGAGCATAGCTATTTACTATCTATGTAGAAGATCCCTTGAGATACTTAAGCTAACATAGATGTTTTACTAAGGCCAAATATATACAATTCCTTTAATTCCTTCACAGGATTCTGTTTCTAATCTTATGAAACCCAATGCCCTTCTTTATTCTAGTTTCTCTAGTCCTTTAATTGTGTTATGCAGAACAGGCGACAGTAGTCAACATGGAGCCCTTACAATGCATGTCAACTGTCCGACTAGTGAACCCAAAATAAGGAAACAGTCCTGGGAGCTTTAAAATCCCCAAAGTAAAACATTATTGGATACACCATTTTGGTACTGAAGAATCAAAACCAGCTCTGGTTTTTCCGCACAAATGCTTGCCTAGTTAAACAATAGTTTCCTCTTCTCCCCACCCCTGGGTGATCACATTGTCCAATTATGAGATGTCCTTTTGTTATGGGAACAGTCCATCTCTTGCTATGGTGACCTTGATGGTTGCCAGGCTCTCATGATCCACGCCAGGGGTGAAATCTAATATTTTTTTGCTACCGGTTCTGTGGGCGGGGCTTAATTAGTGGGCGGGGCTTGTTAATAAGGTGACTGGGAGGGCGTGGCTTGTTGGTCAGGTGAGCGTGGCCAAGTCAATGTCACTTCTTTGCCCTTTTTTAACCTACAAAACACAACACAACACAACTGGCTCACCCACAATATAAAAGCAGCTGTGCTAGACCCAAAATGGCCCCTGCAACAAGTAGGAACCTCACACAGTCACAAAAAGCCCCCCAAAAAACAACTTTCACACTTTACACACACACAACAAACACAACTGGCTCACCCACAATATAAAAGCAGCTATGCTAGACCCAAAATGGCCCCTGCAACAAGCAAGAACCTCACACAGCCACAAAAAGCCCAAAAAAAACAACTTTCACACTTTACACACAAAATTCCACATACAGCTTTGTGAGATTTTGTGTGTTTGTGTAGTTAGAGTGAAACACTACAGAAAACACACTAAATCTCAGAAAGCTGCACAAATATTATTTTATTTTTATTTATTTTTATTTTTATATAAAAACAGCTAAATTTAAAACTTCCTAAACTTTAAATGCTAGGTCTAAAAAAAGAACAACTAAAAAAAAACCCCAATTAACTATTTTTTAAAGCTCCCAAAGGGGAAAAAAACTTACCCAATAGAACAGGGGTCTCCAACCTTGGCAACTTTAAGACTTGTAGACTTCAACTCCCAGAATTCCTCAGCCAGCTTTGCTTTGCTGGCTGAGGAATTCTGGGAATTGAAGTCCACAACTCCCTGCCTGCTTGATTGCAGGCAGGGAGATTCAGTTGCTTGCTGATGCAATGGATTGCAGGGATTACACCAAGGCGTTGCGACCAACAGCTAAGGTAAGCAAGCTGAGGGTGGGAGGGGGGATTTTTGCTACTGATTAGCAGGCAACTCAGCTGGGATCGTCATAGCTTGGATCGTCAGAGCCATTTAAAAGAAAAAAAAGGCTCTGATGATCCTGCGGCTCATCTGGGCATGGGGGGCAGGGATTTTTGTTACCGGTTCTCCGAACTGCCCGCTGCCATTGCTACCTACTCGCCTGAGCCAGTCTGAACCGGGAGCATTTCACCCCTGATCCACGCACACATTCTCAGCATTCTAATTCCCCTTTCCCTTCCCCCAGTTCATTGGTAAGTTAAAAAGCATTAAGATTTGAAAGATGAGAGCATAATAAAAAAGAACTAGCCTTCCTATAATTTGGGTACTATACTTAAAAGTGCCTCAACTTGCACTTGTCTTGAGTCAGACCACATTGCTTATATATATTATTCATTCTACTTTTTTAACCAGTCAGTAGTCCTTGAATTGCATTTCTGTCTTTTAGGGTATTACACAATGCACCCAATTTACTATTATCTGCAGATTTGTTTATTATTATTATTATTATTATTATTATTATTATTATTATTATTATTATTATTTATAAAAGGTTTTTTTATTTTTTGAAACACACAGACACACATACAATATATTTTTTCTGAACAGAGTATTGGCCAGTTCACAAATTTAAACAATTTTTAGTCATTTCAACACAATTTATACATTCCCTTTTTGCCATAGTATTTATTCTCTCTATTTTTCTTTTTTTCCCTTTTCTTTTTCTTTTTTTAAAATCAATATTAGCGATTCATCCTATCTCTAATCTTAACCAAATCTCATTTTTCCCTTCCTCTCAATATTAAACCACTTAAATTTGAAATCTCCTTTAACATAGTTCCTAATATTACAATAATTTATTTCATATCAAAATGATAAATCAAAACATTTTATAACATACATTCCTTAGATCTTATTCCAAATAATACATTTCAACATCTTAATAAAAATCAGTTAATTATTTAGCACTGCTTCCTTAAATCTTATCTCTAATTTTCAAATACTTTGTCAAAAGTATATATTTACTCTTCAAACCACATCTTAATCATTTCTTTTCACCAGTCTAATTAATTCAAATATGCAATTAAAAATATTTATAAGCTCCAACAATACAATAAATAATATTCCAATCATTACAATTTCTCTAATTTTAAATAAAACATATTTCTAAATCTTATTTCATTTCATTCGTACATCCATAATTTTCCATTATTTTAAATTACTTAATTAGTATCACAATTTCATCTTTTTTCTAACATTCAGTTCATCTATAAATTTTACTTCGATTCATATTTCAATTCAAAATGTATACAACATATTCCTCTTTCATTTCTTTCTCCCTTTCTCCCTTTCTATTTTTATTTTTTTCTTTCCCCTTTTCTTTTGTGCTTTAAAATTCTGTTCTCCTATTTTGTCCTATATTTCCCATTATTTCCCATCTCTTTTCCCTTTTTCTTATCTTTCCATTGTTAATCCCAATATAATCTTTTTGTATTTTAAAATCATAAGCTGTTCTATTTTGCCCTATATTTCCCATTGTTTTCCATCCCTTTTCCTTCTTTCTTGTATTTCCACTGTTAATCCCAGTGTAATCATTTAATTTTTTAATATTCTTTCTATTCTCCGCTCTTTTCATCAGATTTCTGTTTTCCATGCAACATCATAGTAATTTCCCTTATTTCCATTTTCAGTGATAAGTACATCATTCTCATCATTTCCTTAAGTTCCTGCACCATTTTGTTCTTTCTGAGTTAATATTATTCCAATTTTTTTTTTATTTTTTTTTATTTTGAATTTGTATACCGCCCTTCTCCCTGAGGACTCAGGGCGGTGAACAGCCAAGTAAAAACATCAAGTACAAATATTAAAATACAGTTAAAATATACATATATAAATTTGGCCCCATTAATTAAAAACAATAAACAAAACACTTAAAAACACTTAAAAAAAATTAGGCCAGCCCGGCTTGCTGGAAAAGGAAGGTTTTAAGGGCACGGCGGAAGGCACCGAGGTCTTGGATTCTCCTTATCTCTGGAGGCAATTGATTCCAGAGGGTAGGTGCCCCCACAGAGAAGGCCCTCCCCCTGGGGGTCACCAGCCTGCACTGTTTGGCTGATGGCACCCCGAGGAGGCCCTCTCTGTGGGAGCGCACGGGTCGATGGGAGATTGTCGGTGGCAGCAGGCGGTCTCGAAGATAGCTAGGCCCTATGCCATGGAGCGCTTTAAAGGTGATAACCAACACCTTGAAGCGCACCCGGAAGACCACTGGGAGCCAGTGCAGCTCGCGCAGGAGCGGTGTTACATGGGAGCGCCAGGCTGCTCCCGTCACTACCCGCGCTGCTGCATTCTGGACCAGTTGGAGCCTCCGGGTGCTCCTCAAGGGGAGCCCCATGTAGAGAGCGTTGCAGTAGTCAAGGCGAGAGGTGACGAGGGCATGAGTGACTGTGCACAGGGAATCCCGATCAAGAAAGGGCCGCAACTGGCGGATCAGGCGAACCTGACAAAAGGTCCCCCTGGTTACAGCCGTCAGATGTTCCTCCAAGGACAGCTGCCTATCCAGGAGGACTCCCAGATTGCGAGCCCTCTCTGTGGGGGCCAACGATTCGCCCCCAATAGTCAGTGATGGAGTCAACTGACTATATCGGGATGCCGGGAGCCACAGCCACTCAGTCTTGGAAGGGTTGAGCCTGAGCCTGTTCCTCCCCATCCAGATCCGCACAGCCTCCAGGCATCGGGACATCACTTCAAGGGCATCGTTGGGGTGGCCTGGGGTGGAGATGTACAGCTGGGTGTCATCAGCGTACTGGTGGTATCTCACCCCAAAGCCACGGATGATCTCGCCCAGCGGCTTCACATAAATGTTGAACAGGAGGGGCGAGAGGACCGACCCCTGAGGCACTCCACATATAAGAGGCCTTGAGGTCGACCTCTGCCCACCTGCCAACACGAACTGCGACCGATCGGAGAGAAAGGAGGAGAACCACCGTAATACGGTGCCCCCCATCCCCAACTCTTCCAGCCGGTGCAGCATGATACCATGGTTGATGGTATCAAAAGCCGCTGAGAGGTCTAACAGGACCAGAACAGAGGAACAACCCCTGTCCCGAGCCCTCCAGAGATCATCAACCAACGCGACCAATGCCGTTTCCGTGCTGTGTCCAGGCCTGAAACCCGACTGGAACGGATCTAGATAGGATGTTTCCTCCAAGAATTGTGGAAACTGTCGCGCGACCACACTCTCAACAACCTTCGCCAGGAAGCGAAGGTTGGAGACAGGACGATAGTTGGCCAATATTGCCGGATCCAGGGAAGGCTTCTTGAGGAGAGGCCTCACCACCGCTTCTTTCAAGGCGGCGGGGAAGTGACCCTCACTCAACGAAGCGTTGATAACACCCTGGAGCCAGCCTCGTGTAACCTCCCGGGAGGCCAGTACCAACCAGGAGGGACACTGGTCCAGTAAACATGTGGCCGTACTAAGTCTCCCCAAAATCCTGTCCACATCATCCGGAGTCACAGCATCAAACTCCTCCCAGGTAACATTCTCAAGACTATTCCTCGTCACCCTGCCCTGATCTACCCAGTCAGAGTCCAAATCCCCCCGGATCTGAGCGATTTTGTCATACAGGTATTGTCCGAAATCCTCCGCCCTGCCTTCCAAGGGATCCTCCCGCGCTCCCAGATGGAGCAGGGCGGCCGGACGATTCCCTGATGACGCAATAGAGGCGGAAAAGTAGTTAAACTTTGCCGTCTTTATCGCCACTAGGTAGGTCTTAATATGCGACCTTACCAGTGTTCGGTCAGATTCAGCGAGACTGGCCCTCCAACCGCTCTCTAGGCGTCTTTTCCGGCGTTTCATCTCCCTCAGCTCCTCGGTGAACCAAGGAACCGCGAGGGATCGACACCGGGTCAGAGGCCGCAAAGGCACGACTCGATCCAAGGCCCCACCAGCCGCCCGATCCCAGGCAGCTACCAGGTCCTCGGCCGAGTCGTGTGCCAGATCTTCAGGAATTGGCCCAAGCTCCGTCTGGAACCTATCAGGATCCATCAGGCGCCTGGGGCGGATCCATCTAATTGGGTCCGCCTCCCTGCGGCGGGGTGTAGCGGTTCGAAGGTCCAGACGAAGGAGTGAGTGATCTGACCATGACAAGGGTTTCATGTCTATATCCCCTATAATAAGACCACTCAACCACTGGCCAGAGACAAAAATCAGGTCCAGCGTGTGTCCCCCCCTGTGAGTGGGGCCATGAACTAACTGGGTCAGGTCCATGGCCGTCATGGAAGCCATGAACTCCCGAGCCATCTCTGACGTTTCACCAACGGACGGCAGATTGAAATCACCCATGACCATAAGCCTGGGTGTATCAACTGCCACTGTGGCTATCACATCGAGTAGCTCGGGCAGGGCCGTTGCCACGCGGCAGGGAGCCAGGTACGTAAGCAGCAAGCCCAATTTAAAGTTGTGTTGTAATCCTCCTTTTTTAATCATTAAAGTCAAGCCGCTTGCAGACAAACAAATCCTCCTTAGTTCAGCTGTTATCGCTTTCAATGTTCAAGGTTCTCTCACTGTTGTTATTCCTTTCAAAGTTCAGAGTTTTTTCCAGACCAAAAATTTAGTGTTGTAATGATCTTGTTTCTCCTGAAGATGTCTCTCTATAATCCACAATTCCAATCAGTAATTTAAAAAGTATCCATTTTGTTTGCAATCAGCTTTAGCAATCTTTACTGGTTTAAATTTTTCTCCTTCTTCTTTTTTACCTTTATACGGACCAAATCAGTTTATAGTCCAATCCAAATTTGCAAAGTCCGAATTCCAACTTTACATTCCAGTTCAAATTCAATTTAAAATCTTTAGCCAGGCTTTTCTATTGTAGGCTTTTCTTCATTTTTTAATCTTCTTTTAAAGTTCAAAATTTTCTAAACAGTTTATATCCTATACTGTTCCAAAGGTATTTTCTTTTGGGTTTCTTTTCTTATAGTCAATTTAGTCTCTCCAAATTCTATATCCACATTTAAGTATCCAATTCCATTTTGGGCTTAGTGCTTTCACTTCTGCTTTTTCTCTTCTCTATCAATTATATCCCCCCAACGTTATTTAGCTGCTGTTTTCACACTGGGGTAACTTTAAAATTTTCCAATTTTTTCCTTTATTACCTGTGAATTGGCCAGTCACTCACCCAGTACCAAAACTCCACTCAAATCTTCGCTCCTGCACAATTCTTATTCTGGATGCCCCAGCTTCATGGCGGTTCGCAATGTCTGCTGCCCACCCCCCCCCCCCCCCGCCATCAGATCAAAGAGTTTTCTCTGGCTTTTCGAGGAACTTGCCTGTTCCTCTTTAGTCAACCGAGATGCCTCTCCTTCTTCACTGTCCCTACAGGACAATTCCGGTCCAAAGACCCCCCCGACAGCGGTTCGTCTGGCTGAGTTTTCGCCAGGCTCATTAGAGCCTGGTGTTTTCCCAACCAGTCTTGCCACGACGCTTCTGGATTCTATTTATTTTAAAGAAAAATAAAAAACTAAACAAACTAATAGGAAGATGGAAAGACTGGTGAACTTGATGAGATGACTAAATTGACTTCTTTGACCATATGGATTTGGGGAAATTACTATATTGATGAAATCAGTAAGTACTTAAAAGGGCACAAATTATAATTAACAGGGAATTGACTAAACCTCATGAAAGAAAAAAAGGAACAAGACAAGGATGCCTGCTTTCACCACTGTTATCCATTGTGGCCCTTGGAGTTTTGAACATAGACATAGGACATGATGGGAAAACAGCTGATGTGAAAAAAAGAAGTACACAAATTAAGGACATTTTCTGATAGTCTGGTTTAATTTTGGAAAATCCTATGGAAGGAATAGAAATAAATAATTTTGATGTGCTGGTTGGAATAAAATAAAGAGAAAATGAAGATGTTAACAAAAATATAACGATGGAAGTTCAAAAAGAATTAATTGAGAACAAAGTAAAATATCTAGGTGTTACATGACTAATATGAACTATGTGTTATTTCAAAATAATTATGTTAAAGTATGGAATGGAATTAAGAAATATGTATTACAATGGCAAAAATAAGGCCTTGGAATTGTCGTATGTTCCAGTCCAATGTCCGATGTTTGCCAGGTGTGGCCTCAATTTCCTTCTGATGGTGATGTTGCTGTTCCTGTAATTTCCAAAACAGATCCACTGTTGGTAGCAGCATATTTTTTTAGAAGCATAAAATTGGCAGGCAGAATGTCTGTGTTGAAACATTCAAATTTTGGCTTCTTGGAGAGGGCATTGGCATGTTTGTTTTTGGTTACTTGCAATGTATAAAATTTAAAATTAAAATGAGAGAAGAGCAACTACCAAATTTGCCTTGATTCATTTCCTGTTTTCTAAAGATGCTCAAGATTCTGGTAGGTAGTTATGGATTTTTTTACTTTCCAGCATATGGCACCAGGTTTCAAAGGCAGCTTTCATTGCTAATAATTCTTTATGCTAAATGGAGTACCTTTTTTTCAGATGTATTGAGTTTCTGGGATTAGTACTCACAAGGAAATAAAAGGGGTGTTGGACTTACCTGAGAGGCACCTTCTCATTGAGTGGAGACAGCAGCCAGGAATGGGTTGTACTCGTCTGTTCAGTTGAAGGGCTGAGTCTGTTAAATTGCAAGCTCTGCCCTCATTGCTAAGGCCTTCCAGCTTTTGACGAAGATGAAGAAACAGACTCGACGTGTCAGAAATACAGAAGTGATGTGAAAAGGGAGACCAGACCAGAGCGTAAAGGTTCATAAGGTGTTCCCGTAAGGGATTTCAATACAATGGACAGGTCCCAGGTTGGGTACCTGTGTACCACTGGTGGGCATCCTTTGATGCTCCTTTAAGGAATCTCCTGATTGTGGGATGTTAAGAAAGAGATTCAAGGGAACCACAAGTCAACACAGATGCAAGAGCCGCCACCTACCTCCTAATGGTTTTTGGGCAACAGCCCACTATCTAGACCATCCTGAAGGAAGTCCAGGACCTGGGCTATTGAGGCTGTGAGGGGAGGTATGTCTGACTTGGTGCACCAAATACAAAAGGTTCTCCAGGTGGCAGAGTATATACGTTCTGTGGAAGGCTTCCGGGAAGCCTGAATGGCCCTAATGACCCTGGAGGAGAAGTTGTCCCTTCTCAGAGCGCTCCACTCAAACGCCAGGTGGTCAGTTGGGTCCGGGTGGACCAATGAGGGTCTGGGTGGACCAATGACCCCTGGCTGAGTGAAGTCACGCTCTGAGGAATCCTCCAGGATGGGGCCACTGAAAGAGTCTTGAGATCGGCAAATCAAGATCTCCTGGGCCAATGTAGTGCCAGAAGCAGGATTTTCCGAACCACTATGGAAGTAGGGGAACAGGAGGAAATGCGTAAAGGAGTCCCAGTGGCCATGGGGTGCGGAGAGCATCGACTTCCTCCACTCCTTGAGCTGGAAACCGTGAGAAAATTTTTTGGAGCTGTGTATTCTCTGGGGTGGCAAATAAGTCCACCTCCGGGATGCTGAAACGTTCTGTCAACTCCCGAAAAAGGGTGCAGGTGCCACTCTGCATGGTCAATGACTGTCCGGCTGAGCCAGTCCACCTGCACATTGGACACCCCAGAGATGTGCTCCGCTGTTAAGGAGCGCAGATGTGATTCTGCCCAAAGGCCCAGTCTCCTGGCCTCCAACATCAGAGATTTGGACCTGGTACCCCATTGACGATTTATATGCGTCTTTGCGGCGACATTGTCGTTTAGCACCAACACGTCTTTGTTCGAGACTGACTGCTGAAAGTGAAGCAGGGCCAGATACACAGCTCGGAGTTCCAGACAGTTGATGTTGTCCTGCAAATCGAGGGGACTCCACTTGCCTTGAGCCACTTGGGATTGAAAGTGCGCCCCCCAACCGATGCAACTGGTGTCTGTTGTCACCACTAGATGCTGTGGTTCATGGAAAAAGCGACCTTTGGAAATGTCCAGTGATCTCCACCAGTTGAGGGACTTGAGGACTTGGTTGGAAACTTAGACTCTGGCTGGCTAGTTGCTTCTGCCCGTCCTCTGAAAAGGCAAAAGGAATAATTGAAGGTCTCTAGCATGGAGACGTACCCATGGTGTGATGGAAATGGCTGACAACATTTTGCCCAGGAGCTGTGATAGCAGGACTAAGAGCACTCTACGCTCTCACTGGACTCGACTAGCTAGGTCCCTGAGGCTGTCCTGCCGCTCCTGGGACAAATATACCTTGCCCTCAATTGCATCAATGATTGCCCCAAGATTGAAAAGTCAGCTATGGATTGAGGGTCCGCCTGGGAAGATTGCTCAGGCGCCTGTGATGGCGAACCTATGGCACACGTAGCCATATCAGTGGACACGTCAGCTCAGCTCTGGCACGCATGCGCGCGCTGGCCATCTGATTTTTGGGCCTTCTGGGCCTACCAGAAGTAGGGAAACAGGCTGTTTCCTGCCTCTGGAGGGCCTGAGGGGGGAAGGCCCGTTTTTCTTTCTCACCTGGCTCCAGATCCTCTCTATGTATCTGGGGAGGGCCCAGTCTAGACCCCAGACTCCTAGAGAGGGTCTGGAGGCTGGGGACAGCAAAAAACATCACTTCCTCTCCAACCGGGAGTTGGGAAATGGGCCATTTCAGGCTTCCGGAGGGCCTCCGAGCGGGTGGGGAAGGCTGTTTTCGCCCTCCCCAGATGCACAGAGAGGATCTGGAGCCAGGTGTCGAGTCCTGCCGGAGCTCGCCATCGATGGGGGGTGTGGGAGACGAAGGAGTGGAGATAAGCAGCCGCAGCGAACACACAAACAGTTCCTGGATAGCAGCATTCAGGGCGATGATTGATGACGTTGCCGGGCCTCTCCGATTCTGCTGTCCTCGCTGCTCGCAGCTGTTACTGTTAAGGGAGTGGGGGGTGCTTGATTGATAATCACCGGATGTATGTTTAAGGGGCTGAGTTTTTGTTAAATAGCGCTGTGGTGTGATTACACCCAGCGCTGACTTTGAACCAAAACACCGACTTGTACTTTACTTTTGACTGCAAGCTTATCATTGCCAAAGTAAACCCTGATTCTCTGTGTGTTACTGGTGATTATTTCCTATCGCAGTTCTGAACGAACGACAAGCCGAGAGAAAGTCAGCGCTTGGTTCCTTTTCGCAAGAGGTGAGGAGTCCCTGTGGCTTTGCAGCAAAGGGGGATATGGCAGAAGGGACGGCCTTGGAAGAGCAGGAGTGTGGTGGAGATGTGGAGGGGGAGGAACCACTGATAGAGGAGGTGAAGGAGAGTGTGGAACAGTTGGCAGTGAAACCAAAAGTCAAGCAACCCAAGAGCGCCCCGCCCCGACCGGAGGAGGAGAGTTTTCCAGGACAACGGGCTCGGACGGGGGATTGGTGGCACAGCTCTGTTCTCCTCGGGCCACGGATGCCAACACCCCCTCGCTTGGGAGCGTCTTTCCAGGGCTGGAGGGAAAGACGATGGACTGAGGAGGATGAAGGGGATTGGGGGTATCCTGCCTCATCCGGTCCCAGCACCATGGATACGCTACGTGAGCGTTTTGGGGAATCTGGATTTCGTGACGCCCCATCCTGGCAGCCCTGGGTTGCAGGGCTGGAGCCTCCAGGTTCTTCTTGGCAGGATACAGGGGGTGACGGCTTCGGAGACCCAATTCCGGCTCACAAGTCCTAAATTGAGGATGGAGCGGACCTCTAGACGATCCATGGACCAACCCCCTCCAGAACAAGACCAAGGTGCCTCGTCGGGAGACCTTGGAGCCGGTCCTGAGCCCCAACCAACGCAATTGGCAGGGGGCTTACCTGTTGGGGGTCGCGGGGCGACGAGGGACCGACCTAGGCAGGACAGGAGAGCGACTGGAGCAGCGAGGACCCCAGGCCCCATGCCTTGGCCTCCGGGGGCCCCGCCGGGGCTGTGGGTCCCGCAGGCCGTTTGGGGACCACCTGCCCTGCAGACTTCCTTTGACGGAAACCCTGAACGAGTGGCTATTTTCTTAAGCCAGGTGATAAGCCATATGGACCAATATGGACAGTGGTATCCCTCCCAGTGGGCTATGGTGGTTGCTGTTACGGGGGTCCTGATGGGAGAAGCGGCTGAGTGGGTGGCAGGCCTCCATGCTAAACATGCAAGGGAACTCGTGGACCTGGGACGATTTCTGGAGGCTCTTCGTGCCAGATTTGAAGACGAAACAAGCGCCCAGGTTGCAGAGGGGGATTTGTTTGCGCTTAAGCAACGGGGCGTACCAGCAAAGGAATATGTACAGGAGTTCCGAAAGATTGCGGCTCGGTTGGTGGGGTGGCCAGAACGTCTTCTGGTGCACCAATTCCATAAAGGACTAGACCGTGATTTACGGCAAGCCTGCGTGTACCGGGGCTTGCCCCCCAAGTTGAGTGTGTGGTACAAGGCAGCCATCGAATTGGACGTCGGTCTCCGAGAATTCCGTATACGGGGTGAAGGGGTTGCAAGTCAAGGAAAACGACCAGCAGAACGCACACAAACACCCAAGGAGACTAAACCGAATGCTGGCTCCGGCTTGGGGGAAAGGATCCAGCGGCCTGCGTTTCGTTGCTTCAGATGTAATCGCCTTGGTCATCGAGCAGCCGACTGTCCTCATCCCATGCCCCGCAACTTGGACCAAAACCCCCCTCCTAGAGCTGTGTTGAGAGGCAGAGGCCGACCAACATCCGAACGGTCCCAAATGACTCGAACATCCTGTATGGAGAGGGATCCCCTGGCTACAGATACTAAGAAAGTGGTGGCGGAAAAGTTCCCGATTGTGGCTGGGGATAGTGATGACGACGATGAGGACCCACACGACCCGATGGTGAGCGACCCCATCCGACCTTTTGTGGTACCAGTCGTACTCCGAAACCCACGGGCCACCACTGGACGCCGATATGAGGCATTGATTGATTCAGGGTGTACTCGTTGTTTAATTCGTAGGGCAATAGTTGACGAACTTGGGCTGCGGATTGTGCGGTTGAGAACCCCTATTACCTTTGAACAAATGGATGGTTCATTGCTGGGAGGGGCACCAGTGACTCATATAACAGAAAAGGTGCACCTCGATATTGGGGAGCACACCGAAACTATTCGGTTTATTATAGTGGAGAAAATGTTAGAACCAGTGATTTTAGGATTAGCATGGTTGGACAAGTGGGCTCCTACGATATGGTGGGAAGGGGGTTTTCGCAAACTTCGATTACCATTGGGACCTCCCCCTACCAAGGAGGAAAAGGAGCCAGCAGGGGGAATAGAAGCAGAGAGCCCACCAGTAGACACGACGTATCCTGATGTGTATAGGGATCTCGCCAGAGTCTTTAGTGAGGAGGAATGTGAGACCCTGCCCCCTCACCGGCCTACGGATTGCAGTATTGAGTTAATACCCGGGGCGAAGCTACCCAAGCCCCGGATGTATTCAATGACACAACCCGAACTAAAAGAATTACGAAAATATATAGACAAGAACTTGGCCCGGGGTTTTATCACACCTAGTCGATCAAAGATGGCTGCCCCTGTCCTGTTTCGTGGGAAGAAAGACGGGGGTTTACGCTTATGCGTTGACTTCAGAGGTCTCAATGCAGTGTGTGTGGAGCCCCTCTATCCACTTTCCTTAATGAAGGACCTGTTAGCTGCCCTAGCCACCGGTCGTATCTTTACGAAACTCGACCTACGCGAAGCGTATTATAGGATACGAATCAAACCAGGGGATGAGTGGAAAACAACATTCAATTGTCCCTTGGGAAGCTATCAGTTCCAGGTCATGCCGTTCGGACTACAGGGCGCCCCTGCGGTGTTCATGCAGTTCATCAATGAAGTGCTGCATGAACATCTGTACAGGGGTGTCCTTGTATATTTGGATGACATCTTAATTTACACGCAAACTGAAGAGGAACATATATCTCTGGTCCGACAGGTCTTAGACAAATTATTAGCTGCTAAGCTGTACGTGAAACTATCCAAATGTGAGTTTCACAAAAAGAGGATAGATTATCTAGGCTATAGAATATCAGAGAGCGGGGTAGAGATGGATCCCAGAAAAGTCCAGGCAGTGCTTGAATGGCAGGCCCCTAGAACCAGAAAGCAATTACAGAGCTTTCTAGGCTTTGCAAACTTCTATCGGCAGTTCATTCCCAGATTTGCTGAAATAGCCTTACCACTAACGGATCTGTTACGGACCAAACCGGCCACGGCTAAACCAAAGCCGGGACAAGCGTTGACGTGGTCGTCAGCGTGTCAAATGGCTTTCGAGCAGTTAAAAACACTCTTTGCTCAAGAACCAGTACTCAAGCATCCAGACCCAACGCAGGCATTCGTAGTCCAAGCAGATGCTAGCGACGTGGCTGTAGGAGCAGTACTCCTACAAAGAACACAGCAGGGAGGGTTACAACCTTGTGCCTATACGTCTAAAAAGTTAACCACGACAGAGCGGGCATGGGCGATCTGGGAAAAAGAGGCATTCGCGGTCCGTTGGGCGTTGATGACATGGCGACATCTCTTGGAGGGGGCGTCTCATCCTTTTGAGGTATGGACGGACCATAAAAACTTAGAAGCCTTACAAACGCCCAGGCGACTATCTCCCAAACAGATAAGGTGGGCACAATATTTTCAGCGTTTCTCTTTCCGGTTGCGGTATGTTCCTGCTGGGAAAAACTTCCTGGCTGATGCGCTGTCCCGGATGCCACAGTATAATAGCAAGCGAGAGGAAGTGATAGAACCTCTAATTGCACCTTCCCAAACCCTATTAAGACTTACAGAAGTAGATGGTCACTTACGTACCGAGTTTAAAACAGCTTTACAACAGGATCAATGGGTAATCCAAAACCCCTCTATGGTTAGCTATAATGATGGAATAGCGTGGAGGGAGAATAGAATATATGTTCCAGAATGTTTACGGAACGTAGTGTTATGCAGGTGCCATGATGCCAAATCAGCAGGCCATTTGGGGTATTTAAAAACTCTACACCTTGTGAGGAGGCAATTCTGGTGGCCACGAATGCGTAAGGACATAGAAACATACGTAAAAGGTTGCACAACCTGTGCAACCGCCAAACCCTGGTCTGGACGACCGTTAGGACTATTACAGACAGTCGCGAATCCTAGCAGGCCTTGGGAAGAGATCGCTATGGATTTCATAGTCGATCTCCCCCCTAGCCATGGCCACACTGTAATTTGGACGGTGGTAGATCTGTTTTCGAAACAGGCCCACTTTGTGCCATGTAAAAGCATACCATCCGCGCGACAATTAACCGAACTCTTTTTGCAACATATCTATCGTCTCCATGGAGCACCTAAGAGGATTATATCCGACCGCGGTGTTCAATTCACCTCTGAGTTTTGGAGACGATTTGTCCGTTTAATTGGGTCCTCTCAAGGGTTAAGTTCAGCATTCCACCCGAGCACTAACGGGGCGGCTGAACGGGCCAATGCCATGGTCGAAAGATATATCAGATGCTACGTTTCATACCAGCAGACGAATTGGTCAGGACTCCTGCCTTTCGCCGAAGTGGCATATAACAACATACCCCACCGCAGTACTGGGTTCTCCCCTTTCCAAGTAATATATGGCCGAGAGTTTTCAGCCATTCCAGAGTTAGATCCCCCTATGACAGACGGTGACACGCCACACAGTTGGGCCGATAAAATTAGTAATGTATGGCCAAGTGTAAAAACAGCATTACAAAAGGCAGCAGACGAGTACAAAAAATATGCAGACAAGAAAAGAGCTGATCCAAAACCATTCCGGATAGGAGACAAAGTATACTTATCTACGAAATACCTTAAACTCCGACTGCCCAGTAAAAAATTAGGACCTAAATATATAGGACCATTTCCCATAACACAAGTCATCAATCCTGTAACCGTAGCTCTTAAACTTCCCCCTCTGTTCAGTAGGATACATCCCGTATTCCATAGCAGTTTGGTGAAACCGGTGACGATAGAAAGGCCAGGTACCTCAACTACTCCACCGGGTCCCGTGCATACCAACCAATATGAGATAGACCGAATATTGGACTCCAGGGTTCGTAGGGGGATGTTACAATATCTTGTGCGGTGGAAAGGATACCCTGTAACACAGGCCTCGTGGGTGGCAGCACCCGATGTTCACGCTGCCCGATTGATACAACGGTTCCATCGGAAATACCCAGACAAACCTAATGCAGGATCGTAACAGTGACTAACATCTGTATGCTATTTATAGGTGAGCTCCTGGTAGGGGGGGCCGCCTGTTGAGTCCTGCCGGAGCTCGCCATCGATGGGGGGTGTGGGAGACGAAGGAGTGGAGATAAGCAGCCGCAGCGAACACACAAACAGTTCCTGGATAGCAGCATTCAGGGCGATGATTGATGACGTTGCCGGGCCTCTCCGATTCTGCTGTCCTCGCTGTTCGCAGCTGTTACTGTTAAGGGAGTGGGGGGTGCTTGATTGATAATCACCGGATGTATGTTTAAGGGGCTGAGTTTTTGTTAAATAGCGCTGTGGTGTGATTACACCCAGCGCTGACTTTGAACCAAAACACCGACTTGTACTTTACTTTTGACTGCAAGCTTATCATTGCCAAAGTAAACCCTGATTCTCTGTGTGTTACTGGTGATTATTTCCTATCGCAGTTCTGAACGAACGACAAGCCGAGACCAGGTGAGAAAGAAAAACAAGTCTACCGGGCCATCACGTGCCAGAAGCGGGGGTGGGGGTTGCGCATGCATGCACTGGGCAGAGTGAATAGAATTATGGGTGTGGGCACATGCAGGCGCAAACCTCCCCTGCCTCACAGTCCTGGCACACGGTTAATGATGGTTAATAGAGCTGAAGCTCCCGATTGAAGGCCATTTAGGTCAGAGAGCACTAACTCTGTTAAGATGGTGACAGTATAGCCCGTGAAGCATGAAGCCCCAAAATGGCGGCTGTCTCAACAATGGAGTGTGATGCTCCTGTAATTTTGGCAACCCGCTGCCACTACAGGTGGAGCGCAAAGTTCCTATGGTGCTTTCCGCGGCTCGTGGGGAAGCGTGGGCTGCTGCCAAGGAAAAGAGCTGGCAAACGGAAGCACGAAGCTCCACCGATCTGTTCTATCTATCAGGCGGCATGTAGAT
This sequence comes from Pituophis catenifer annectens, assembly GCF_029215685.1. Classification (NCBI taxonomy): domain Eukaryota; kingdom Metazoa; phylum Chordata; class Lepidosauria; order Squamata; family Colubridae; genus Pituophis; species Pituophis catenifer. The sequence goes on along the minus strand of NW_027256886.1, from coordinate 96,157,933 downwards.
GTAAAGTGGCTGCCCAATCAGCCCCTCCGGGAGCGCAAAGCTCCTACAAGCAACTTCCCCAATGATAGGGGAAGCTCCACAGTTCGATCTCTCAACTTTGCTGGGAGCGCTCAACTCCACTACTGCTCTGGAATGCCTATAATTCAACGGAGCGCAAGGCACAGGCCGACATTGACTCCGTCGACCGGGCAGCTGACAGTTCCCTGCTCACGGCTGGAACCAAAGCCCCGAGGCGGCGGGAAACTCCCCGGCAACTCAACCACAGTCGGGAGTCAGCCGGTAACACACACAATTCAGAGAAGGTTTTGATAGAATATCTCAATTATGGCAAAAAACATCCAGGAAGGATCAGAGATAAAAAGCTTGACACGTCCATCCAGTCTGAAGCACTCAGTCAAAAGCTGGAAGGCCCTAGCAACGAGGGTGGAGCTTGCAATTTAACAGACTCAGTCCTTCAACTGAACAGACAAGTACAACCCATTCCTGGCTGCTGTCTCCACTATGATGGAGAATGGAAGTGTACCCATCTGCCTGTGTCAGCCATTGAACATAGACCAGACTAGGAAACCAAAATCATGCAGGCCAATATTAATTTGTAGAGATATAGCAACAGAATCTTAAAAGTCTGAATGTGCTTCCCTTCTCCATCCCTTTATCTTTGTGAGAAGTAGGAAGGGTCTTTTTTTTTTTTTTTTTATTGAAAAAGTTTTTCAAATACAAGTTTTTCCCCCTTTTCCTCCCTTCTTCCCTAACCCCCCCTCACCACCCATCCCCCCCGTGACTTCTTCTTCACAACAATAAGCTAATTCATAATTAATTACATAATATTTTACCATGCCCTTACTCACTCCTCAAAGTACTGACCCTTAGCAAAGTATTCTTATAACTCCACTTTTCTCCGCTTTTCACAATCTACCCTTTTTCTCCTCCCCCAAACTTATAAAATATTATTATTACAACAACATAACCTTTACTTTTATATATATTAATTTAACATTTCAAAGCAGCCTTCTCCAAATTTAACATTTGTTCAGTTCTATCCGATTCTTCCACTCCCCAAAATATATGACTTAAAAATCCTTTTTCTTAAACTAATCAATCACTAAACTAGCCTATTTCAACCCAGTTTCCTGCAAGATTACCATGCACTACAATTCTAAATATAATCCACTGCCCACTCTGCTAAAATATACATATGTCTATATATACATTCCATTTTATAAAAAAAGACAATAACTTTAAATTTATAATTCATTTAGTATCTTCTTTGATGTCTTTCCACTAGATTGTTAAATCCATCATCCATAATAGGGTAACATAGCATCCTGGTGCAACAGTTTATTCAAAATCTTCAGTCATCTTCTGCCCCCATCAATAATGAATATCCTCATGTATATATAAAAATAAAAACAACCACCCGAGTGACATTATAATTATATTCCATATAGTTGTAATTGTGGTTTTCATCAGGATTATAAATCCCCATCATCTTTGTGGGTAACAGCCAGATCTTCTGCATGCCCCAGCATGACTCTCTTGCCTTGTAACTCAAAATAGTTATAATGTATTTATCGGTAAGAGAAATCCAAAATAGATAGTTCAAGTTCAAATCCAACAATGTAAGGCTCTTTCCACATCCCAAAATCACGGCATTGCAGAGATCTGCCACTTTCCTCAAGATAGTATTAAACAATAATTCGCCTCCAATATCTTTTCACATATTCATTTATTTTTTTTTTTAAATCCCTGGCTTCACTGTTGCTTGGTTTAGAAACTACTATTTCTACGAGATCTGTTTCTTTTCTTTTTCTTTTGCGGGTTGCATTTCCATCCAGATTTCCTTCCTACAAGTTGTGTATCAGCTGATCGGTTGTCATTCTGCTTTGTAAATTGATCTTGTTGGTTTTGTTTTATTATCTCATATGTCTTTTCCTTCACTTGTATATCAACTGGTTGATTTACGCACTTGTCTGTAAGTTGATAGTTCATCACATTAAAATCAGATGACACTGCTCTCAAATTTATAGACAGTCCAGCTGGGGTATCCAAGGAGTCCAAAGACAGTTTATCTACCACAGCCTCTGTAATTTGATGTTTTCCCTTTATTTCCAACTCCTTTTGCTTGTCCTGTGTTATGCCTAAAGATGTTAAATTTATTTTTAAAATTTTTTGATAAAATTCTTCCGCTTTTTCGACTGTATCCAGTTGGTATCTTACTCCTTGGTGTCTCAATATTAAACCAACTGGGACGTCCCACCTAAATAGAATATTCCTTTTTTTTAACTCATTCACTAGAAAACCAAATTTCTTCCTCTCCATTAACATCTTGGGCGGGAGTTCCTTAAAAATCCAAATCTTTCTTCCACGAAATTGCAAAGCAGAGTCATAAGAATTCTGGACAATATTATTTCTAATTTCTTTGTCTGTAAAATAAATCACCACATCTCTAGGCAATTGCCTTTGTTTTGCCAACCAGGAGTTTATTCTATAAATTCTGTCAATCCTGCAAAACACTTCATCAGGTTGAACCTTTAAAATCCCAGCCAGAATTTCAGAAGATATCTTCCTTAAATCATCTCTGTCATCTTCCTGCAAACCTCTCAGTCTAATTGCATATTCTGTAAAATTGTATTGGATCATTAAAACTTCTCTTTCAATCCTCTGTTGTACATTTTCTTCAATAACAGTCTTTTGATCAGCCTCCATTTTAAGTTTGTCTTCTGAACTATTATCCTGAATGTTTGCCAAATCCTTTTTAATTTTTTGGATCTTGTCATCCAAATTCTCCTCAGTTTCTTTCATTTTAGAGTTAGTATTTGCTTCCAACTGAGTCATAAAGTCTGCTAAGCCATTAGCTACTTTTAAAATCTTTCGATCCAAAAAGCCAAACTTAGATTTCACCAGTTCACCAATTTCTTTGATTTCCAACTTAAATTTTTCAAGTTGCTGATTCACAATCTCATCCCTTCTTACAATCTCCTCAAGAAGAAATTCTATTATATTAAAGTCAGGTTTCTGTGACTGGAGAGTTAAAACTTGTTGATGTAATTTATTAATGGGGGAATCCCCCCCCACTGCCTGTTTGTCTAGTTTTATAAGTCTCAGTGCCATTTTTCCACGCAGACAAAATTTACTGGAAAAGAGAGAAAAAAAAAAACTTTTTTCCAACCAAGATCAATATCAAATCCTCAAAGAGAAAAAAGAAAAAAGAAAAAAAAAACAGAAATGAGAGTGAGATTTTGCCTTCAGTTACAGCCAAAAGTATTCATTCTGCTACTTTGTAATTGAAAACGGAAGGAGTTTCCCTTTCAGCCTCTCTTCAAGCCGCAGCAGCAATCGCCATTTTAAAAAAAAACTTTTTTCCCTTCACTTCACTTCTTAGGCAAAATAGAATAAAAGGAATACTTGCGCTTCAGGATCAAAGGTCCAGCTCATATCTTCTTTAATTAATTTATTTGACAGATTTACAGGCTTGCTTTTGCCCCCTAGCTCTGCGTGTAGCAGAGATTTCCCAGAGCCCGGAGCGTCGGCTGGGGATACGGGGAGTCTCTTCCGCTCCCTCCCAAAAGTAAATAAAAAACTTTTGGGATTAGGCAGAGGACTCTACCCACCCCAGCCGGCTCTATCTCCGTTTCCTAATGGAAACGGAGTTTTTTCGAGCCGCCATTCCGCTGAGAAAGGCGGCTCTTACAGGCAGTGGGTTCGACGATCCCAGAGGAGCGTCCAGCGGGGACAAACAGCAAACAGGAAGTCCCAGAAGTAGGAAGGGTCTTATCGGAAATGTTTTCTAGTTCTACAGTTACAGTCCTACCCTAGACTCAAATTTCTTCTATCTGCTCATAGTCTTGGTAGCAGCTTTTCCTCCTGTCCCTCAGGGGCATTTTCTTGCCTTGTTATAGCCTGAAGTCACCCTACACCAGGGACTACATTGCAGCTAGTCAGTAACTGCTACAAAACACCTGGATATTGAAGGATAGGCTGAGAAGCTTTGATTTTTAGAGGCTACAGAGCCTGTGAAAGAGTATTCTTTGAAGCTGCTTCAAGAACAAAGGCCTTGTGCAATCGATAACAATTTCAGGAAGGCCACAGGGACCTGTCAACAGAGAGAAAACGTGGCCTGAAAGTAAGCAGTACATGGTAGACCCTGGGGAGTGCTGAGCCAGAGGGGCAATCATACCGTTCCACAAAGGCTTGTGTTCCTTGAATTATATGAGGTGGCTTTTTTTAATGGCAGTTGTGACACTAGGTCTGAAGTTGAGCCTGGATCTTACTTTAGGCCCAGTCTCGGTACCACTGTCACCATTGCTTGGGATGAGTGGGGAAGGGTTGTTTTCTGTTTGTAGGGGAGCCATGTGACAAGCTAGCATTGTCAACTTTTGGTATTTTCCAAATTTTTGACACTCCAAGGGCATTACTAATCTACATACACACAACTCTTTTGTTTCCAGCCAATCACCTAGATTTTTCAGCTGTTTTTGACCTTTTGGACAAACACATTTTGTTTTCCCACTTGTTGGCCAGGAACTCGATGGCTGATACACTCATAATAAGACATTCATGAGGGAATAATAATTTTAAAAAAGCAATTTCTATTCCAAATGTGTGCCAGATCCCCTGGTCCTTGGTTCATAGCCTGATTATTTAATGGTTGTACTACTATACCAGTTGTGGTTGAGCTTCCATTTCCGTTCTTGCTTAAATCCAAACAAATTTTCAACATTCCATGCTTTTTTCAAACTTCTCTTCTAATGCACTAGCTTCCAATATAATCACATTATTAATTCAGCCTTGATTTGAAGCTTCAGACCTTCTGTATAGGCATTTGTGCAGGTCTTTATGATTTATGTATTCCGTATTTGTGTGGATGAATAAGTGAGTTTGTCATCCAGGAGCTATTGTCTAATTTATTCCATAGGAATGTAGCATCTTGTTTTCAGATTGTTAGATACTGGTGTAGATTTTTATGAAATGGACTGATGTTTTCATAAGTATCTAAATTAATCTGTACATAGACACTGCTGTCCCCCCCCTCCTCATGTACTTTATATTATTTTGTAAATGTCTTAACTATAGACATTTGAGTCCTTGGAGATAGGGCGGCATACAAATTTTATAAAATAAATAAATAGACTCAAGACAATACTATAATTATATATGAGTAGTATTTTTATTTGGCTTTTCTCAAGAAAATGGGCGTTGGCACTTACCTGATACGCCTCTTCTCGGACTGTCGGGCACGGCAGTCAGGATGGGTGGTGACTTGGTAGAGTTGCTATTGGACCGGGTTAACTTGAAAGAAGGAAGTCCCTCCTCCTGCCTGCTGACTGACAGTTTTGAGACGAGGGAGTAATTACAGGGAGACGTGTCTAGGGAGAGAAACCAACAACATTAGAAGACCCCAACCCCCTCCCGGAGGAGCTAGTGCCGGGACCGGCCTCCCCACGCAGGGTGGGGCTGACTGCCATGCCCGACAGTCTGAGAAGAGGCGTATCAGGTAAGTGCCAACGCCCATTCTCCTCCAGTCGGGCACGGCAGTCAGGATGGGACATACCAAAGCCATGTGTCCAGACGGGAGGGAGGAGGCCGGTCCCAAGCTAGGAGGTTGAATGGACGCCTTGGAGGACTCTACGGCCGAAGGCCGCATCCGCCGACGCAAATGTGTCCAAGCGATAGTGGCGCACAAAAGGGGAAGGCGATGTCCAGGCTGCCGCCCGACAAATTTCTTCAATGGAGGCTCTGGTAGACCATGCTGCCGAAGTGGCCGCGCTCCTTGTCGAATGTGCAGTTATTTTGCGTGGCACCGGAAGATCCGAGGCTTCATATGCCGCCGAAATGCACGCCCAAATCCATCGCCCCAAGGTGGTAGAGGAAATTTTAGATCCCAAGGTAGCTGGTAAGAAGGATACGAAGAGGGCGTCCGAACGCCGGAAGGTAGCCGTGCGGGAAACATACACCTTCAATGCTCGACGGACATCCAGGGTATGCCATCGCCTTTCAAGAGGATGTCTAGGGTTAGGGCAGAAGTTCGGGAGCACCACTTCTTGAGCCCGATGGAAAATAGAATTTACTTTTGGGATGAAAGAGGGATCCAATCTCAGTACCACCCGATCCTGGTGGAAGATACAGAGCTCCTTACGAATGGACAGTGCTGCCATTTCAGAAATCCTGCGTGCGGAGGTGACAGCCACGAGAAAGGCGACCTTGAAAGAGAGGTGTTTCAAAGAAACGTCCCTTAGAGGCTCGAACGGAGGAGCCGTAAGAGCCCGGAGGACTTTGGGCAAATCCCAAGAAGGGTAGCGGTGGATTGCAGGACGACGGATGTTGGTAGCACCGCGCAGGAACTGGCGAATCAGCGGGTCCCGCGACATTGGTTCCGACGAGGAACCGGACAGGACTGTGGAAAGGGCCGCTACCTGTCGTCGAAGCGTATTAGGAGAAAGGCCAAAGACAAAGCCATCTTGCAGGAACTCGATGACGGAAAGAACTGATGCTGATGGCGGAGAGATACGCCGCTTTATACACCACAGAGAGAAAGCTCGCCAGGTAGCGTCATAAATGCGGGTGGTCGAGGCCCGTCGTGCTGCCTGGATGGTTGAAATAGCGCCGGCCGAAAGGGGAAGTCTGGTCATAAACTCCCGCTCAATCGCCACGCGGTGAGATGGTACCAGTGCGGATCTGGATGTTCCAGCTGTCCCTGCTTGAGAACTAAAAGGTTGTCCGGTATCCGCCAAGGAGGCGCCACCGACAGCAATCTGAGATCTGCGAACCAGGGGCGACGGTTCCAAGAGGGAGCGATGAGAATCAGTTCCGCGCGTTCCTGGAGTAACTTCCGTACCACTCTGGGAAGTAGATTGACTGGGGGAAAGGCATAAAGAAGTTGATTGGCAGGCCAAGGGCTCCGCAGGGCATCCACCGCCTCTGCCCGAGGACAGGGAAACCTGGTGAAGAACCGAGGCAGCTGGTGATTGGTGGCACTGGCGAATAGGTCCACCGTAGGAAGACCGAAACGGCGGACCAGTTCCTGAAATAGTTGAGGAGAAATGGACCATTCTGAGTGGTCGACTGGCGACCGACTGAGGGAGTCGGCTGTGCGATTCAGAACTCCGGATATGTGGGCCGCTTGTATTGACGCTAAGTGGCTCTCTGCCCAGAGGCCTAACCGTCGTGCTTCCTTCATCAGAGCTTTGGAGCGGGTGCCCCCGAGACGGTTCACATGCGCCTTGGCTGTTACATTGTCGGTTAAGATTAAGACGTCCCGACCTAATACTTGGGTTTCGAAGGCCTTTAGAGCCATGAAGATGGCCCGCAGTTCTAGCACATTGATGTTCATCCCTCGTTCGTGCGATGTCCAACGGCCCTGGGCCAGGTGGGGCCCCAGATGAGCTCCCCAGCCGGACAAGCTGGCATCTGTTGTGATTTGGAGACGGCTCGGTTCTCGGAACCTGGAACCCTTCAGTAGAGCTGCTGATGTCCACCAGGACAGGGACCGTATCACCGAGGGGGGAAGCACCAGTACCGTGGCCGAAGAGTCCCTGTGTGAGCGTTGGAAGGGCAGCAAAGCCCATTGTAAGTCCCTACTGTGCAAACGGGCCCAAGGGACTATCCCAAAGGTGGAGACCATCTTGCCAAGTAGTCGGGATAAGACTAAGATAGAAGAAGACCCTTTGCTCTGAACTCGGCCAGCTAACCCTCTAAGGCTGTCAACTCGGTCAGGAGATAGAAACACCTCCGATGACAGGGTATCAATCACCGCCCCCAGGTGAAGGATCCGGGTAGAAGGAGATAAATGGCTCTTAGCGACATTTACAGAGAAGCCATGAGACTGGAGAATTTGAAGGGTCCTAGATAGGTCAGACTGTGCTTGCTGTAATGATCTTGATAAGATCAAAACATCGTCCAGATAAAAGGACACTCTAATTGGGAGCATGGCTACATAACCCATAAGGGCCGCCATGATTTTAGTAAAGGTTCTTGGGGCCGAGGATAACCCGAAGGGCAAGGCCCTATATTGGTAATGTTTATTGTTGAAACAAAATCTAAGGAATTTCCGGTGATCGGGAAGGATAGGGACGTGGAGGTAGGCCTCAGTTAAATCCACAGAACATAAAAAATCCCCCTCCCGAATGCCCAGTAAAATTGACTGCAAGGAGTGCATCTTGAACCGGCGGTAAGTTATGTGCCGGTTCAAGGACTTCAAGTCCAGGATAGGACGCCAACCCCCTGAAGACTTTTGAACTAAAAATAACCTAGAGTAAAACCCTTGACCTAATTCGGAGGAAGGCACTGGTTCGATTGCTTTTATAGTTAACAAGTGATGGATCGCCGCAGAGACCAGGGGCCCTTTGGCACTATCAAGGGACACTGGACAACGAATAAACCTATTAGGTGGACTGGACAAAAACTCTAGGGAAAGGCCGAATTTAATGGTATCCTTTACCCATGCATCAGAAACCGTATCCTCCCAGGCCTGGGAGAAAAGGGCCAGACGACCCCCAAGTTCCTCTCGTGAAGAGCTACTGACGAGACCGGCGAAAGGGACGGCCCCTACCGCCTCTCTGACCTCTCTTGGGGGGATACCTGGGGCCTTGTCTGACCTGATTATCGTGAAAGCTCCCACGTTGTTGGAAGGCGCGATGGGACCTCTGCTGGAAATAGCCGTCTGAAGCTCGAAAGGACTGTGTACGAAAGGAGCCCGATGAGCGACCGTCCGATCTTCGCGACATGGCTGGTAATATCTTCCGGTGATCCCGGGTCTCGATTAGAAGAGGTTCCAGAGCAGGGCCAAAGAGCTTGTCACACGAATATGGGGCTGAAGCCAGGCGCCATTTACTACGAACGTCGGCTTGCCAATATTTCAGCCAAAGCAGCCGTCGAGAAGTGACCGCGGAACCAATGGCCTTGGCAGAGAATCTGGCTGCAGACAAGGTGGCATCCGCAGAATACTCTACTGCAGCTAGTATCTTGTTAATGTCATGGTGTGTTCTCACCTCAGAGGCCGGAATCCGTTCCTGCAACTGCTTCAGCCATAGGATCGAAGCCCGGTTAAAAAACGATGCAGAGGATGCAGCTTGGACGGACCAGGCAGCCGCCTGGTGGCCCTTGATGAGAGTACGTTCTGCCTTTCTCTCCTCCGGACGTAGGGATTCCTCAGCGGGACCCGAAGTAGGAGAAGGGGAGGATAAAGCCGCCACCGGAGCATCCACAGAAGGGATCTGCAAAAGAGAAGCATACTCCGCCGCCAAATTAAATAAACGCCTATCCAGGCTGTTAGGGATTGGCCCTGTACTGGGATTCTTCCATTGCCTCTGCAAAAAGTCTGTAAATAACTTAGGGGCTGGAACTATCTCCGTTTGTACCGTAGGCACGTCAAATAAGGAAGAAGAAGATGTGGAAGTCCCAGGTTGAGGTTGGTCTGAGGCCGCAGGGAGGCCAAGTCCTGTGGTGATCTGGGCCTTGTGTAACAGAGATCGGAACATCTGCGGCCGGAACAAACCGACAAAGGAGGGTTGGTCAGGCTCTAAGCCCTCATCCTCCGACAAGTCATTATCTATGACGGCCTGGTCCTCCTCCCCTGACAGTGATCCCTGGCTGTCTCTAGACGGGGAAGCTGCCCTAGCAGGGGCCTGAGAAGAGGCCTGCAAGGGTTGAGAGCTGACTGAAGGAGCCCGATGGCTCAAGTACTCAGAAACTTTAGAAGATGCTCTCTCCTGTAACCCCTGGGCAATACCCTGTCGTATAGAATCAGCGATTAACTGAGCTAAGGCAGGGGTAACATCCAGCTTCTGACTTTGAGAAGCCTGTAGCTCAGGATTTCCGGTTTCAGTAGAAACAGCTTTTGGATTGTGAGACACTTGGGCAGGAGAAACTACAGAAGTCTCAGTCGGAAAAACTGTGGCTGTGTCAGGTACCCAGGAATCCTCCGTAACAGAGATATCTGGAGAGAGAGGAGGTATTGGGTCGGGTTGTGGTAAGGCCTCATGCCTGGAAGAAACCTGAAGGGACTTTGAGGAATCCTCTGGAAGCCCTTTAGAGGAGGAAGCTGCCTTATTACAAGCTTTTTCCATGGCCTTGTGTCTCCTCCGTTCATCTCTGGACATAGGCTGCTCTTGAGAAATACTAGCTCTAGATTTTTTAGATTGAGAGCCAGAGGAAGATTCCCCTTCAGGGCCTCGCTGTGGGTGAGGGCGTTTCCCCTTCTTGCCTTTAGTAGAAACCCTAATATCAGCCATGAAGAAGGCAGAACAAAATGGCCACCGGGACAAGGCAAATGGCTCAAGGTAGTGACACAAAATGGAGGCTGAATTAGCCAAGGGCTCCCAAATGGCCTGTCACTCTCAGTATGGACTGTACTCACTGCGCCCAAACGAGGCTCAAAGGTTAGGGCAATACAAAGGAAGGTGCTAGCCAGCCGGTCGTAGCACGTTAAAACAGCGCCGAGGCCCCCCACACGCCTATCCAATTGAGCCGTTCTCTGTCTTCAGAGGCTCGCGCCGTCGCCGCTATCCCTGAGAGCCTCGCTCCGCTTCCCAGAGGCTCCTGATGAAGGCGGTGGGCAAACCGAGTGCTAGCCAGCCGGCAAAGCACTGGAATAGCGCGGAAACGCGTCGCGCTAGCAAGCAAGCCGCCGGGCGCTCGAATGCTGCAATTAGCGCTCCGTCGGCTGCAGGGCAGAATGGCCGACGCGATGGAGCGAACTCGTGCGCGTGGCAGGTGGATCGCCAGCCGGCAATTTCCACCTAGCGAGGAGGCAGCGGAGCTAAGCAGCTGCAACGCTGAGAGATATTCAGACTCGCTTGTTTTTCTGCCTTCTGACGAATTTCGCCCTTTCTATAATCAATTCCTTTTTTTTTTTTTTTTTTTTAAAGATAAGACTGACAGAAGTCTCCCTAAACACGACCGGTCCTGACTCGACCAAGTCGAAAAACTGTCAGTCAGCAGGCAGGAGGAGGGACTTCCTTCTTTCAAGTTAACCCGGTCCAATAGCAACTCTACCAAGTCACCACCCATCCTGACTGCCGTGCCCGACTGGAGGAGAATAAATTTATTTTATCAACACAGATAGCTGATAGCAACATTGATAAATGATAAGTAATAGGATTTAAGTAACAGAAAGAAATAGAAGAAGAATTTATGAGGCTTTTGGCCAAAGGGAAGCCTATTTATTAATTCAGTAACCCAAATTACTAAGGAGTACTTCATACAATTATGTTCCATAAGTGGAAAATACGGTTCACGTTTGTATGTAGCTAGTATTTTTAATGATTTAAGCATGTAATATGCGAATCAGAAATGGTGTGTAAGAGGGAAGAAATTACGAAGTGTATCTCTTCTAGTTCTTATATTGTAAAATGGCTATGGGTTTTTCACCAAAACCGAAATAGTATTTTTTTGTCCTTTATCAGACCAAACACTAAGAATCTCATTTTTCATCTCAGAAAGCAAACTTTCAATCCTGAAAATTAATTCTTCCATCTTTTGTCATATGAAAATCCTGTAAGACAGAGGCACTATTAGAATCTACAAATGAAGGCTTCATTCTTCTCTAGTCACAACAAAACATCCCCTGTCCTACATCCTGGCACCACAGTCCCTAAAAGCAAACAAATTCTTTGTGACTTGTTTTGTTCCACTGGCAAGTTTTCCCCTACCCATTCCATGAGCAAAAATAAACAAGCTCCCAATAAAATTTATTCATCAGTTTGGTAAAAAAATGCAAGGATTATGCTCAACAGATGTCAACACGGGAACAGATAAAAAACTTATTATGAGCTCCTACAGTCATTAAGAGCATTGACTTAAATAAAGAACGAAAATTCATGTTTGTGTTTATTGGCAATGTTATAACTCAGATGACAGTAATGCAAGCACACTTTATCTGAATAACTAACAGGTTATGGTTATGGCAAGTTGTGGACTGAAACTAGTATGGGTACACGTATATAAGTAAGCAATATAAGTAAGACAATTAACCATTGGAGAATGTAAGATTAATATTGAGGAATAAGATATTCAAAATATAAATAACGTTTGCACATATAAGAACAGCCACTTTATATATTGATGAACAACAAGGAGAGTGGGGGACTGAAGGAGAAAATATTTTTTCACTTATGGGTTCTCAAGTTTTATTTATAATTCGAAAGCAAGTTACTATAATATAAAACAATAATTAACTTAAATTAACAACTGCCTTTAAATGTCAGCTTTTATAAACTACTTGAAAGACTAAGGAAACATTTTCACTCAAAACAGGCTTTCTGTAAGAGATCACAACTCTCAGAAAACTCTAAAAGTTAAACAAAAGAGAACTGACAGATAAAAACAAAGCAGTATTTACTCCAGTTTTTTATTTCCTCATAAATTACATGTGGAATCTGAGGGTTGGGAAGGATCTTCCATATAGTCCAACCCAGGGGTGAAATCTAAATTTTTTTGCTACTGGTTGTGTGGGCGTGGCTTAATTAGTGGGCGTGGCTTGGTGGTCAGGGGGCTGGGTGGGCGGGGCTTGGTGGTCAGGTGAGCGTGGCCAAGTCAATGTTACTTCTTTGCCCTTTTTTAACCTACAAAACACAACACAACACAACTGGCTCACCCACAATATAAAAGCAGCTGTGCTAGACCCAAAATGGCCCCTGCAATAAGCAGGAACCTCACACAGCCCCAAAAAGCCCCAAAAAACAACTTTCACACTTTACACACAAAATTCCACATACAGCTTTGTGAGATTTTGTGTGTTTGTGTAATTAGAGTGAAACACTACAGAAACACACTAAATCTCAGAAAGCTGCACAAATATTATTTTATTTTAATTTATTTTTATTTTTATATAAAAGCAGCTAAATTTAAAACTTCCTAAACTTTAAATGACTAGGTCTAAAAAAAGAAAAACTAAAAAAAACCCAATTAACTGTTTTTTTTTAAAGCTCCCAAAGGGGAAAAAACTTACCCAATAGAACAGGGGTCTCCAACCTTGGCAACTTTAAGACTTGTGGACTTCAACTCCCAGAATTCCTCAGCCAGGAATTCTGGGAGTTGAACTCCACAAATCTTAAAGTTGCCAAGGTTGGAGACCCCTGCAATAGAAGGTACAAGGCAGGCAGATAGAGCTGCTCACCAATGAGCTTGATTGCAGGCAGGGAGATTCAGTTGCTTGCTGATGCAATGGATTGCAGGGATTACAGCAAGGCGTTGTGACCAGCAGCTAAGGTAAGCAAGCTGGTAAGCAAGCAAACACCCCCCACCCCTGGGTTTGCTACCAGTTATCAGGCAACTCAGCTGGGATCGTCAGAGCTTGGATCGTCAGAGCCATTTAAAAGAAAAACGCTCTGATGATTGTGCAGGGATTTTTGCTACCGGTTCTCCAAACTGCCCGCTGCCATCGCTACCTACTCGCCCGAGCCAGTCCGAACCGGGAGCATTTCACCCCTGGTCCAACCCCTTTTCCAGTGCAGGAATCCTTACAGCAACCTGGGGAAATGGCTAACTGGAAGCAGAGAAGAACTAATGAAAAAAGATCCCACAAAGGGGAATGTCCTCATTGTGAAAGCCTGCCTCATGATCTAGTGAGTATCACCAGAAATTTCCAAGAAAAGATTGGTCAGCCATGTACAGGTATTCCTCAACTTATGACTGGAGTTCTGATGCATACTACTTGACAGAGATTCGAAGTCGCCCCAGGGTCATATGATTGTATTTTTGGCGCTTGATAACCAGATGAATTCATGGCCTTTTGCATCATCCCATGAACATATGAAAACATTTTACAGTGATTTTGCTGAAAACTAACAATTATTTCCAGTTTTTGGCAAAACCAACCACATAGCAAGAATTGGTTTGGTTAATGACCATTGCATTCTCTTAATGACTGCAGCAGTTGCTTATGACCACAATGTTCATTTAAATGACTGCTGCAAAAAAGGTTGTAAATTCAGTCATGACTGATCTCCTTTGTGACTGTTACAATTTATGTCTGCAATGGGCAAGCTCCATTACGGTTGTAACTTGAGGACTACCTGTATCTGTGAAAAGAATCTGGATACTACATTATTCACCCATCCATGTTCCCAGTGGTGGGTTCTAAATTTTTTTACTACTGGTTCTGTGGGTGTGACTAGGTGGGGGGCGTGACTGATTGGGCATGGCCAATATGACATCACTCACACACTCCACGCAGGTAGGAGCGAGGGAGGATCCCTTGCAGGGTAGAGCTGAGGATTTTGTGCAATATCTTCATGATAAAATCGCTCAGATTCGGGGCGGCCTGGACTCCAACTGGGTAGCCTCGGACGGGATGATGGAGGTGAATCTTGAGAATGTTATCTGGGAGGAGTTTGATCCTGTGACTCCCGAGGACGTGGACAGGATTCTGGGGAGGCTTAATGCTACCACATGTTTATTGGACCGGTATCCCTCCTGGTTGGTGCTGGCCTCCCGGGAGGTTACACGAGGCTGGTTTCAGGAGATTATCAACGCTTCGTTGAGTGAGGGCGTCTTCCCATCCGCCCTGAAAGAGGCCCTTCCTCAAGAAGCCTTCCCTGGACCTGGCTGTATTAGCTAATTATCGTCCTGTCTCCAACCTCCGCTTCGTGGCGAAGGTTATCGAGAGTGTGGTAGCGAGACAGCTTCCTTGGTTCCTGGATGAAGCCGTCTATCTAGATCCGTGCCAGTCGGGCTTCAAAACGGGTTACAGCACGGAAACGGCATTGATCACATTGGTCGATGATCTCTGGAGGGCCCAGGACAGGGGTTGCTCCTTTGTCCTGGTTCTCCTAGATCTCTCAGCGGCTTTTGATACCATCGATCATGGTATCATGCTGCATCGGCTAGAGGGGGTGGGAGTGGGGGCCACCGTGTTACGGTGGTTCTCCTCCTTCCTCTCTGACCATACGCAGTCTGTGTTGATGGGGGGGCAGAGGTCGACCCCGAGGTTCCTCACTTGTGGGGTGCCACAAGGGTCAGTCCTCTCGCCCCTCCTGTTTAACATTTATGTGAAGCCGCTGGGTGAGATCATCAACTTAAAAACTAAAAATTAAACTAAACTCAGTCACATGACCCCCCCCCAAGCCACACCCACCAAAAAGGTGGCTAAAATTTCTGGGCCTTTTTGACACTTTTTTTTTTTGACACTCCGGCCGCATATCCACGTCGGGATGCGGTGGGGTGGTGGTAGTCGTCTCGGCTTTCCCTCCATTGCCCTTCCTGGCCGAAAAGCACCCCTCCTCACCTCTGACAGACCTTCCTCGTGGTTACAACCCATTCCGCCACCTCAGGGCAGTGGATTCAGCTGCAGCCCAGACAAGCCGAGGAACTGCGGGGAGTCACCTGCATGTTGCACCTCCCTCCCAGCCTTCGCCCCACGCTTTCGTGCTGTTTTGGGGCGCCCAGTTTACCGGGCTGCCCCCGTTCCTGTTGCGGCTCCAACAGCGGCGGGTTCAGGAGATGCTGGCGGCACGGAGGCGCAGGGGAAGGCTGGGAGGGGGTGCAACACACAGGAGGCTCCCCGCAGTTCCTCGGCTCGTCTGGGCTGCAGCTGAGCCCCGCTGCCCTGAGCCTGCAGATGGAGGCACCCCTCCCCAGCCATATCTTTCCGGATTTGACTTAGAGGCGCAGCTCATGGCTGCTACATTTCGCTGTGCTGCACAAGCGAAGGGGGACACCAGAGGTGGTTTAGCAGCCATGAGCTGTGCTTTCCTCTAAGCACTGTGGGCGGCAGAGGGAAACAAGTGCTTGTCTCTGACAGAGCTTTCCGGATGAGACTTGGAGCAAAGCGCAGCTCATGGCTGCTACATTTCATTGTGTTGCGCTAGCAAAGGGGAAGAAAAAGCCAGTGGAGAGCACAGAGAGCTGCTCCAGTCCATGTGTTCTCCAGATCAGCGGCTGTTTCTCTCCTTTGTTGCTCTTTATGGGAAAGCGTTTGGTGCAGCAAAGTGAAATTTAGCAGCCATGAGCTGCGCTTTCCTCCAAGTCTCATCCGGAAAGCTCTGTGCAGGGAGAAGCACCTGTTTCCCTCTGCCGCCCACAGTGCTTAGAGGAAAGCACGGCTCATGGCTGCTACCGGGCTGCCCCAGTCCGTCGCGGCTCCAACGGCAGCAGCTTTAGGAGATGCTGGTGGCACGGAGGCGTGGGCGAAGGCTGGGAGGGGGTGCAACACGCAGGGGGCCGAGTCTGCTCCCCTTTGCCTCCCCACACTTGTTTACCTGTCCCAGAGAGCTTGGGCTACGCCTCCCTCTGACCCAGCCGCCTTCCTCACTGGTGTTGCTCCTGGGTGAACTCTTCCGCTCTCGTTGTTGCGAAGAAGCAGCAGCTCTGGGTGCGCCAAGCCCGCTTTGTTCTCTTTGAGAGCTGCTTTGCACCTTGTTTGCAAAGTGGCTCTCAAAGAGAAAGAAGCGGGCGTGGTACACCCAGAGCTGCCGCTTCTTCGCAACAGCCGACGACTTCTTCCGCTTGGAGCTCCAAGCTGTGGGGAGTGGGGGGCGGCTGCAACAGCGGCAGCTTTGGGGGGGCTCCTTCCCTCAGTGTTTTGTTTTCTTTTACCTCATCTAGGTGACTTTCTCATTAAAGGCTGCTCCGCACCTTTTGATCTTTCTTGGGCGCAGAGAAAAGCGACCCTGTGAAGGGACTGAGCCTGCTGCTGAACTTGGAAGCCAAGAGGCTTCTTTTCCACCCAGCCACTGGCGTACAGCGCCGGAAAGACCTTCGGTCGCTGCTATCTTCGCGCATGCGCAGCTTTCTTCTCACCGGCTGAAGGACTTTTCAGCACCCTCCGGCCAGGTAGCTAAGAGGCTTCTTTGCTTCGGTCAGCTTACCATACGACGGACGCATCGGGTGGGCGAGCAAGCAGCAACTGGGGGACTGGTTCAGGGATGTGGCCTGGCTGCTGTTACTACCGATTCAGAGAACTAGTTCCTAAAGTTACTACCTATTCGGTAGAACTGGGCCGAACCAGTAGCAACCCACCACTGATGTTTCCCAACAAATTATGTTTAGATAATTTTTTTCTAATTCTGAAGTTTATGTACAGTCATTATAAGTCATAAATAACCTTATTCCCCATTATCTTTTCCAAATAAACAAAGCTGACTACTACTAACACTACTACTTACACGTAGAAGGCAGCCTATCTTAATACACTCCCATTTTAGTTTTGTTGAAATATTTTCTCCCCAAGCAGAATTTTATTTACCCCTACCATGACCTATCATTTTCTAAATAAAAAAACCTTGAAACACTCCTGTCTTTTCTAATAAAGGATGTTCTAGAGAACATTTCTTTGGTTCCTCTCCTTGAGTTTTAACTGGTTGTTTTATGAGCATTCACATTTATGACAGTGTTGGAGCAGGTGCTGTGCAGCCTGTAAGGTACATTTGGCTGTTGTAAATGGTCTCATCCTATGGTCATGTGGTTGAATTTCAGGTACTTGGCAACCTATTTCACAATTACAACCTGTGACAACCAGCGGTAAAATCCGGCCGGATCGATTCAGCTCACATGAACTGGTAGCGCCAGCAGTGGGAGGCTCTGCTCACCCCCCCGGGATGCCATTACATCCCGTTTTTTACCCTCTGCATATGTGCAGAAGGCTCTGCGCATGCACAGAAAAGGCGCACGAGTGCATAGCACATGCACGCTCCCGTTCCCGAACCAGTAGTGAAGGTAAGTGGATTTCACTGCTGGTGACAACTGCCCCACAATAATGTGATCACCATTTGCAATCTTCTCTGCCAGCATCCCCAGAAAATCAATGGAGGGAGGTGTGTTGGAGAAACACATCTCAAATCTGATGAAAATGCTAGTGAAAGCCATCCTTTTGAGCCTTTCAGAAGGACGTTGTTAAGCTTGATGGTTTTCCCTCCCCAAAGGCTCCGGCTTTTGCTAATGTTTGGGGAGGGGAAAACACCAGTGAATGCCAACCTTCTAAAATCCCTTGACATGCTTGGAGGAACGGACATCAAATCGAGTGGAAATGCTGCACAAACAATATACATATGAATACAAAATTATAACTCAATATAACATCAATGTATTTTTGTAATGAAATTAATACTCTTTTTATAGATATAGATACTTCTAATAGTTACATAGATATATATTTGTTGACTCCCATTGAATTCATTCTATCACTTACTTTGAGGGCACAAAATATACAGGAATCTCCCATGCATTTGTGTGTTGTAAGTTGTCGAAAACTGCGTCGAAAAATATCAAGATGCCAGAGTACCTAGAAAGCAAAGTATTGTTACTTTTAATCAATATTCTTCAGAATGTTTTAGGGAAGAAAACTGGTTTTAGTAACATCTGAGAATATAAAGTATAACTACATTTGAAAGCATCTAGTACATACATTCTAAGTAATTCATTGATAAGAAAAATATTTCCATGTAAAGTGAATAATTTTATAATCTTTATTGTGAGTATATAAAAAAATCAGAAAATCCCTTTACTTAAATGTTACAATCTATACATAAAAGGTTTATTAAAAATAAATAAATAAATGAGAAATATTGCGATGTATTAAAATGGATGCAATGCATGGGGACAGAAGAGAGGTGAAGTGACTTCCTGTTTGCTGTTTGTCCCCGCTGGACGCTCCTCTGGGATCGTCGAACCCACTGCCTGTAAGAGCCGCCTTTTTCAGCGGAATGGCGGCTCGAAAAAACTCCGTTTCCATTAGGAAACGGAGATAGAGCCGGCTGGGGTGGGTAGAGTCCTCTGCCTAATCCCAAAAGTTTTTTATTTACTTTTGGGAGGGAGCGGAAGAGACTCCCCGTATCCCCAGCCGACGCTCCGGGCTCTGGGAAATCTCTGCTACACGCAGAGCTAGGGGGCAAAAGCAAGCCTGTAAATCTGTCAAATAAATTAATTAAAGAAGATATGAGCTGGACCTTTGATCCTGAAGCGCAAGTATTCCTTTTATTCTATTTTGCCTAAGAAGTGAAGTGAAGGGAAAAAAGTTTTTTTTTAAAATGGCGATTGCTGCTGCGGCTTGAAGAGAGGCTGAAAGGGAAACTCCTTCCGTTTTCAATTACAAAGTAGCAGAATGAATACTTTTGGCTGTAACTGAAGGCAAAATCTCACTCTCATTTCTGTTTTTTTTTTCTTTTTTCTTTTTTCTCTTTGAGGATTTGATATTGATCTTGGTTGGAAAAAAGTTTTTTTTTTTTCTCTCTTTTCCAGTAAATTTTGTCTGCGTGGAAAAATGGCACTGAGACTTATAAAACTAGACAAACAGGCAGTGGGGGGGGATTCCCCCATTAATAAATTACATCAACAAGTTTTAATTCTCCAGTCACAGAAACCTGACTTTAATATAATAGAATTTCTTCTTGAGGAGATTGTAAGAAGGGATGAGATTGTGAATCAGCAACTTGAAAAATTTAAGTTGGAAATCAAAGAAATTGGAGAACTGGTGAAATCTAAGTTTGGCTTTTTGGATCGAAAGATTTTAAAAGTAGCTAATGGCTTAGCAGACTTTATGACTCAGTTGGAAGCAAATACTAACTCTAAAATGAAAGAAACTGAGGAGAATTTGGATGACAAGATCCAAAAAATTAAAAAGGATTTGGCAAACATTCAGGATAATAGTTCAGAAGACAAACTTAAAATGGAGGCTGATCAAAAGACTGTTATTGAAGAAAATGTACAACAGAGGATTGAAAGAGAAGTTTTAATGATCCAATACAATTTTACAGAATATGCAATTAGACTGAGAGGTTTGCAGGAAGATGACAGAGATGATTTAAGGAAGATATCTTCTGAAATTCTGGCTGGGATTTTAAAGGTTCAACCTGATGAAGTGTTTTGCAGGATTGACAGAATTTATAGAATAAACTCCTGGTTGGCAAAACAAAGGCAATTGCCTAGAGATGTGGTGATTTATTTTACAGACAAAGAAATTAGAAATAATATTGTCCAGAATTCTTATGACTCTGCTTTGCAATTTTGTGGAAGAAAGATTTGGATTTTTAAGGAACTCCCACCCAAGATGTTAATGGAGAGGAAGAAATTTGGTTTTCTAGTGAATGAGTTAAAAAAAAGGAATATTCTATTTAGGTGGGACGTCCCAGTTGGTTTAATATTGAGACACCAAGGAGTAAGATACCAACTGGATACAGTCGAAAAAGCAGAAGAATTTTATCAAAAAATTTTAAAAATAAATTTAACATCTTTGGGCATAACACAGGACAAGCAAAAGGAGTTGGAAATAAAGGGAAAACATCAAATTACAGAGGCTGTGGTAGATAAACTGTCTTTGGACTCCTTGGATACCCCAGCTGGACTGTCTATAAATTTGAGAGCAGTGTCATCTGATTTTAATGTGATGAACTATCAACTTACAGACAAGTGCGTAAATCAACCAGTTGATATACAAGTGAAGGAAAAGACATATGAGATAATAAAACAAAACCAACAAGATCAATTTACAAAGCAGAATGACAACCGATCAGCTGATACACAACTTGTAGGAAGGAAATCTGGATGGAAATGCAACCCGCAAAAGAAAAAGAAAAGAAACAGATCTCGTAGAAATAGTAGTTTCTAAACCAAGCAACAGTGAAGCCAGGGATTTTAAAAAAAAAATAAATGAATATGTGAAAAGATATTGGAGGCGAATTATTGTTTAATACTATCTTGAGGAAAGTGGCAGATCTCTGCAATGCCGTGATTTTGGGATGTGGAAAGAGCCTTACATTGTTGGATTTGAACTTGAACTATCTATTTTGGATTTCTCTTACCGATAAATATATTATAACTATTTTGAGTTACAAGGCAAGAGAGTCATGCTGGGGCATGCAGAAGATCTGGCTGTTACCCACAAAGATGATGGGGATTTATAATCCTGATGAAAACCACAATTACAACTATAATTATATAGTTTATATAATTATAAATATAATTATAATGTCACTCGGGTGGTTGTTTTTATTTTTATATATACATGAGGATATTCATTATTGATGGGGGCAGAAGATGACTGAAGATTTTGAATAAACTGTTGCACCAGGATGCTATGTTACCCTATTATGGATGATGGATTTAACAATCTAGTGGAAAGACATCAAAGAAGATACTAAATGAATTATAAATTTAAAGTTATTGTCTTTTTTTATAAAATGGAATGTATATATAGACATATGTATATTTTAGCAGAGTGGGCAGTGGATTATATTTAGAATTGTAGTGCATGGTAATCTTGCAGGAAACTGGGTTGAAATAGGCTAGTTTAGTGATTGATTAGTTTAAGAAAAAGGATTTTTAAGTCATATATTTTGGGGAGTGGAAGAATCGGATAGAACTGAACAAATGTTAAATTTGGAGAAGGCTGCTTTGAAATGTTAAATTAATATATATAAAAGTAAAGGTTATGTTGTTGTAATAATAATAATATTTTATAAGTTTGGGGGAGGAGAAAAAGGGTAGATTGTGAAAAGCGGAGAAAAGCGGAGTTATAAGAATACTTTGCTAAGGGTCAGTACTTTGAGGAGTGAGTAAGGGCATGGTAAAATATTATGTAATTAATTATGAATTAGCTTATTGTTGTGAAGAAGAAGTCACGGGGGGGATGGGTGGTGAGGGGGGGTTAGGGAAGAAGGGAGGAAAAGGGGGAAAAACTTGTATTTGAAAAACTTTTTCAATAAAAAAAAAAAAAAAAGAGAGGTGAAGTGAGAAAGGGCCAATGAAACAGGCAAGAAGAAACAGCAACAGTCCTTTCCCTTATACAGGACAGAAATGTTCATAAGGGCAGGAACTGGACTGGAAAGGGATAGAAAGAGAGGCAACTCTACCTATTTAAGCTACAAAAGTAGTAAAGACCAAGGTAGCTGAATTAGTAAGAACAGAAAAAAATGTAAAGAGGAAAATTTGTAGGAGATGGAGATGACATAAAAGGGGAACCTGAACTGTGAATGGTAGAAAGAGGGAGAAAAATCCTCTCTTATTTTATGAGTAGGAACCACTTGAATGGGCAGAATTAAGAAAAATCGAATCAAGGCAGTGAGAATCATGGCAGAAGAAACAGAATGTGCTAATCTCTATGACTCATATGTTTAAATTGGTTCTCTTTAGCTTTAGGATTTGTGTGGAGAACAGATCACGTTTTAGGTCATATTTATGAAAAAATATTGAAAATTCAAAAGGAATACAAACTTTTAAACACCACTGTAATTACTCCTTCAACCAGTATATACTCAGCATTTATTCAATTAATGCTGCTGCACTTTAACAATAAATTGGCATGCCTTTGCAATAAGGAAGTAACACCAAGGGTAAGGGTAAGAGCCTGCCATAAACTGCCCCCCAGCAATGCCAGGAGCCACGTCAGACTTGCCATTAGCATGAGTTCCCCCTCCCCCACACACACTGCAATTGGAGAAGCCGTGCTGGCCTTGCTGTTTGCCTGCTGTGCCCCCCCAGCTGCCCCCCTGCAACGCCAGAAGCCATGCCTGCCTTGCTCCTCCTCCCCTCTTTCATTGGAGCTGAGTTGCGAGCCAACCTGTCTTTGTGAAGTCCCCTTGAAGCACCCCTCCCTCCCTTCCTGCCCCCCCCCCCAAGGCACTCTTGCCTATCTGGGAGCTCCCAGTGGTCCAGGTAGCTGCTACTCCCATCACCACTCCTCCTCCCTCAGGTCTTAGTGCCCAACCTCCAAGGGCCCAAAACTTGCAGAGCAGCTGCAGTACTTTTTTTAAAAAAATCTTGCATCACACACTGCCCCCCCCCCAGCCCCTGCAATCGCCCATCAGTAATCACATGCTGCCCCTGCAGCACTATTGCTTCTGCCTGCCATCCGATTGGCTGGGGGCTATTTGTCTGGAGGGTCAAGAATGCCTCCTTCTTGACAAAAAAATAGAGAAAGTTCTTGTTGACATATTTCTCTTGCATTTGACATTTGATAATGGTGTTTTGTGAGATTTTGGGCATAAGCATTGATGATAAGCATTATATTTGATTATGTAACTGTAAAACAAACTGGGGGTGTAGCATTTATGGTTCCCTCTTGTATCATTTCAACAGCATCGTCCATATATTTGGCAGAGATGGAGGAAAGTACTTGCTGCCGAGTGTGATAGTTGTGGTAGAGGGCATTAAGACTTGCATAGTGGGGAATCAAAGGGGTCAAAGAATAAACAGAGTGTGCTTCTGTAGCCAATTCATTCTCAAAAATAGTCAAAAAAGTATTAAGAAATCAGAATTGTAGTGGCTGCTGATTGTCAACAGTGAGTTGTAGAAGAGCACTGCACTGTGTGATTAGTCCCTAGCATAAAAGCCAGCCATGGAGAGTATGAATGGGCAGTTAAAGAAACTCAAAAAGTTTAAACACTAGGCTTACTCTACATATCCTTTTAATTAACATACTTGGCAGATTGCTTAGTGACCTTGGGTGGATGTTTATGTAAAAACTACCTCGAATCTGGAACCAGAGGTTCTCATTTCATCAATCCTTATAAGGAGTTATGTGTTTTCAGCATTCTTGCTATGTAAATTCTAGCACCCAATGTTATTCCCACAGCTTCAGCTCAATGTATTAGCCCCCATCTAACTCATAACTGCAACTAGGCATCTATTTGGGACATGCATCACATCTCTTGATTCAGACATCATGAAGTTGTTTAAAAAATTGGGTGTCATGCACATACTGATGTCCCTTTGATTGAAAATTCCTGAAGATCATCATTAGTGGTTTCATATAGATAAGAATATTTGAAACAAAATGCCTTGGGGAACCCCACAAATAACTGCCAGCATGGCATAGTCACCCAATTATCCTTGAAACTAATTCCCTGTAGGTAGACACTTGAACTACCATAAAGCATATCTCCAACTCTCTATCATGGAGATAATTCAGAAGGATACCAAGTCACTGAGTATAAAAAGCCCCTGGGAAATCAACAAAGGTGTATTTCCTCTGAATGTTTCTGCACACATCAAAGTGACCAAAGTTCAAAGTTTAAGTTCAAAGCCTTTATTGTCATTGTACATCATGTATACAATGAAATTGGTTTAGCCTCTACTGGTGCAGTCCATTCAAGAATACAAGACAATATGAATAATATAAAGAATAATCCTTATACAAGTGGTTAGGGGAAAAAACTTAGTCATATGTTTCCATATGTATGGCATATTCTGTGCAACATGTTACTG
Organism: Pituophis catenifer annectens; assembly: GCF_029215685.1. Lineage (NCBI taxonomy): Eukaryota > Metazoa > Chordata > Lepidosauria > Squamata > Colubridae > Pituophis > Pituophis catenifer. The sequence continues at coordinate 96,133,798 of NW_027256886.1, read as the reverse complement.
GTGTATGATCTTGTATCATGGTATATACATATTACATACTACACTGGCACCAGTGAAATTCGTCATATTAATCTGTTTGTGGTGCTATATTGTGTTTAGGAGTCTAACAGCTCATGGGTAGAAGCTGTTTTTAAACCTGTTTGTTTGACTAGCTATATTTCTGTGTCTTCTGCCCAATGGTAAAAGTGAAAAGAGAAACAGGCCAGGGTGTGAATCATCCCTAAGTATCTTGCTTACTCTGCTGAAACAGCGAGACCTGGTGATGTCATCCAGTGATGTTAGGGGGCAACCAATGATTTCTTGTGCCAAGTTAATCACTCTCTGTAGTGCCTTCCTGTTCATGGCTGTCAAACCAGTGTACCATACTGTTATACAGTATGTGAGGACACTTTCTATCATGGACTGGTAGAAAGAAGTCATCAGCCATTGTTCCACCAAAGAAACCAAAGCTGATTCAGTCCTAAAATTAGGGCTAAACTCAGACTAAAACAGATGAAAATATTCTATTTCTTCCAATAATGTATGCTGCTGCAAGGACATTTCTCTCTTTACTTCCCAGTCTTTCATCAAAGGATGTTCATTATTGGGGGATAGTTATCATAAATCTTTCAATCCAGAGAGGGTCTTCAGGAGTAGACTCTACAGTTTCTCTAAACTCAGTGACACTTTATGGAGAGATGTATCCTCTACACCCTGGATCAATCCAATCATCACTCCTTGGTTTCATCAAATAAACGTCAAAAGAAGCATGAGATAAGCTGAAAACCTGTAAGTTTCTTGTCTACACATTTTTAAAGTTAAATAATTTAAGAGTCCCACCATGTAAGTGGGTCAGATAGTGTCCCTTGTAAAACTTTCTTAGAACCAAACCAATTACTGCAAAATTTCTGAAGAAGTTTGTGAATGCCATTTTGGAGAAATAATGAAGGACAAGTTCAATGCTAAAGGACTGGAAAAGTATAAATATTTTAACTCCAAAAATTTGGGGGGGGGGGAGTATGGGCAGCATATAAATTTAACAAGCAAGCAAATAGTTTTGTCAGCTTAATACTAATATTGGATAAAATTCAGGCACATTCAGGATCGGATTGGACTCTGACTGGGCAGAATCCAATGGGGAGACTGGGGTAGGTCTTGAGAGTAATATCTGGGTTGAGTTTGACCCTGTTTCTGTCAAGGAAGTGGACAGAATTATGGGTAAACTTGGTTCCTCCACTTGCTTATTGGATCCTTGTCCCTCCTGGTTGGTTTAGGCTGCCAGGGAGGTGACTAGAGACTGGATCCAGGCAATTGTCAACACTTCATTGAAGGAGGGGGTCTTCCCCACCTCTCTTAAGGAGGCGGTGGTTCGACCTCTCCTCAAAAAGCCTTCCCTGGATCCAGACTCACTTAATAACTATCGTTCCGTCTCCAACCTTCGCTTCATTGCGAAGGTTGTTGAGACTGTGGTGGCGCAACACCTCCCACAGTTCCTGGAGGAAACGGAATACCTTGACCCGTACCAATTGGGCTTCTGACATGGGCACAGCACGGAAACGGCATTGGTCGCTCTGGTGAATGATCTCTGGCGGGCTCGGGATGGGGGTTGTTCCTCCATCCTGGTCCTACTTGACCTCTCAGCGGCTTTTGATACCATCGACCATGGTATCCTACTGCAGCGACTTGTGGGGTTGGGGGTGGGAGGCACTGTTTTACAGTGGTTCTCCTCCTACTTCTCAGGTCGCTTGCAGTTTGTATGGGTGGGGGGGGCAGAGGTCCACCCCGAGGCCCCTAAATTGTGGGGTGCCTCAGGGATCAGTTCTCTCCCACCTGCTCTTTAACATCTATATGAAGCCGCTGGGTGAGATCATTCGTGGCTTCGGGGTGAGATATCATCAATATGCTGATGATACCCAGTTATACATCTCCATCCCAGACCACTCCAGAGATGCCCTTTCCGTGATGTCCCATTGCCTGGAGGCGGTGCGGGCCTGGATGGGTAGAAACAGATTCAGACTCAACGCCTCCAAGACTGAGTAGCTGTGGATGTCGGCATCTTGGGTTTCAGAGACCCCATCACTTTTGATGGGTGGGGAAAACTTGCCCCCGTTGATAGGGCTCGCAACTTGGGTGTCCTCCTGGATGCTCGGTTGTCCCTAGAAGACCACCTGACGGCCGTGACCAGGGGGGCCTTCGCACAGGTTCGCCTGGTGCGCCAGTTGCGCCCTTTCCTGGACCGAGATGACCTTTGCACTGTCACTCATGCCCTGGTTACTTCCCGCTTGGATTACTGCAATTCCCTCTTCATGGACCTGCCCCTGAGATGCACCCGGAGACTCCAGCTGATCCAGAATGCAGCCGCAAGGGTTGTTACGGGAGCCCCTTGTTACTCCCATATAACACCTCTCCTGCGTGAGCTGCACTGATTACCAGTGGTTCTCCGGGTCCGCTTCAAGGTGCTGGTTCTCACCTATAAAGCCCTACATGACTTAGGTCTGGGATATTTGCAGGACCTTCTCCTGCCTGCCTCTCACCATCCTGTTCACTCACATAAGGCTGCTCTCCTCAGGGTTCCGATGGCGAGCCAATGTCATCTGGCGGCACCCAGGGGTAGGGCGTTCTCTATGGGTGCTCCCACCCTCTGGAATGAGTTGCCTACTGAGCTCCGGAGGGCTCCTGATTTCCGCTCCTTCCGTCGGGACCTGAAGACTTGGCTGTTTAAGCAAATAGGCTGACTCTGATTCTGGGTTTTATTATTTATTATTTAATTTGGATTAAAATGGGATTTTGTTGTACATATTTTTAACATGTGTTCTCCGCCCTGAGTCCTTCTGGAGAAGGGCGGCATATAAATACATGAAATAAATAAATAAATAAATAAATAAATAAATAAATAAATAAATAAATAAATAAATATTAGTAAGCAATCAGTTTGTGAGTACTTAGAAAAAATTCTTGATCTGGTCTGACATAGTGACAGGATTAGTTGACTTTGTGTATGCTGGCAACATAAGCATCACATTCAACAAAGCATTCAACAAAGTCTTCTATGAGATTGTAGTAAAGAAGATGCTAAAATATGGGCTAAACTATAGATACCATAGATACCAAATTGGTTGAACAATGATACCCATACTCTTTGACATATCCAAGGGGTTTATGTCAGTGGCTACGTTCAAGCTAGAATGGATAAATAGCATTCCATATGGTTCTTTTTTCAAACACCGTATTTAGAAATGACTTGGATGACAGGCTAGGAAATATGATTATCACATATGCAAAGCACACAAGTATAGAGGAGATAGAAAAGAACTTAAAATAATAGAAGGATCAAGAAAATCTCAAAACTATTGGGTAGCAGTATATGGTCCAACTTCTAGACTACCTAAATCCAGGCACCATATTTTAGGAAAGACATTGACTAACTAAAATATGTTTAGTAAGGGGAGGAAAAGTAATGAAAAACAGTTGAATTATTAATTACCATATTAGTTATCAGTAATAAAGAACAGAATATTGTGGAGACATGTGAAAGCTGTCCTTAATCTGAAGGGTTATCATGTACAAGATGGTTGGGTTGTTTAGAGTTGTTCCAAATGACAGCCACAAGAAACGAATTACAAGGATATAAATTTCAGTTGGATATCAGAAAAAATTTCTCAGTGGCAAGAGCTGTTCACCAGTAGAAAAGATTGGCTCAAATGGTGACCGACTTTCCACTGGAGATGCTTAAACAGAATGTGGATGCCAATTTATCTGGGATGCTGTGGTTGTGGATTCCTCCAGTGGACATAGTGATTACATCCAACACTGCAACCTTTATATTTATAGCTGGACATGTCACAAGATACTGTATCAAAGCAGTGAAAATTTAACATGAAGGTATCTTTTAAATTACCGGTACTTGCAAATCTGTCACAGCAGGCTTCAAAAAGATTCAATACGGGATTGTCTGGGACAGATGATAGTAGACTCTTAACCATTCAAAAGAATTTTGCTGAATAGTTACTTTCAACACTCAGTTGAATTGCAAAGTAGCCTTCTCTGCATCTTTCATTTTCAGGCAAGAGACCAAGGCAGGTTTGCATGCATGTCCAGCAGGCCCCATTAGTGGTGCCACATCCCATGTACAGTGAGCACCTCAAGCACCAGAAATCTATAATACACTTGGTAGATAGAAGGTTGGTGTCTGGTAATATCTGCTATGCATACAATCATAACTGATTAAGCAGTTATATTAATACTACAGAGACTATACCATAGCTAATTAAATAGCAATGTTGGCTATTAATAGACATAAAGGTAAAGGTAAAGGAGTCCCTGCAGATTTTACTCTGTTAGTCATTGCCGACTATAGGGGGTAGTATTCATCTCCACTTCAAGACCGTTGAGCCAACACTGTCCAAAGACATTTCTATGGTCATGTGGCCAGCATGACATCACAGAGTACGGTTACCTTCCCACCAAAGTGGTACCTATTTATCTACTAGCATTTGCATGCTTTCAAACTGCTAGGTTGGCAGAAGCTGGAGCAAGGACAGGAACTCAGCCTGCCACATGAAGCTCAGATCTTCAACCTGGACTGTCAACTTTCCAGCCATCAAGCCCATTAATAGACAGTAGATTTTATTTTATAATTTGTTTTCTATTGTTGTCAAATGTAAAATATCTCAGTGAATTGTATGTATTTTGTACTCCTGTTTTATATAAAAACATCAAATAGGATCCAATATAATACATACATAAACTTTACTGCAATCACAGATTAGTGTCTAATATTCATTACATTGCTTCAGTTAGTAATACAAAGTAACAATACTGTGAGTCACATAAACTTTCACAAAATCAATATACAACAATAAAAGGAAAAATTGCTGACTTCCACCTTTTGACATCTTTCTCCTCCCTGAAGAGGAGAAATTTTGTCAAACAAAATTTTGCTACTGACTACTCCTCCAATTTTCCATCCACACCAAAATATAATCTACATATTGAATATAATTTACCTATTAGACTACCTGCTATTCTAGACAATCCAAGACTAGCCAGCCCTTTATTAAATAGAAAAGGAAAAAGAGAAGTAACTCTTGGAAATAGGGGTGCTAATAATTCTTTTTCTTTTATCCCTATAAGTAAAGATACCTGGTTAAATTACTTATAGTTTCAGTAAGACTGTGATATCTGTTCCCTGCATGAAAGGGGAAGAAATTATTGCTGATTGGACTGCTGTGGGACGAGTCAGGTAGCAAATGAGCTATTCCAGAGTAGAATAATATATTAATGCATATCACATTTTGGCCCCCTCTCCAAATTGGTAGATCTCTGGGAGTTTTATTGCAACAAGTTTAAAAATATAATGAAGCATTTGATTCAGAACAACAAAGTTAATCTATATATCACTGTACATAATATACTCTACAACACCTGTAGACTCAGATTTCATGTTCTCTAACAACTACATATCAACTGGGTACTGAGAGGTACAGGCAAAACAATCAATTCCTTTACCAACAAATTCACCAGTGTCTCGAATGCCTGACTTCTTCAGGGAAGTATGGAACAAGACAGAGAACTAGAGATGTTGTCCAGTACACCCTGCTGTCAGACAGCTTTCCTACCAGGACTACTGAAACAGCCCTGAGACTGATATGACTCAGGACCTCACTGCCTCCATGACAACTAGGGACAAAACTAAGTTAACAGTTGGCCCATCATTCTCTCTCTTTTGGATAAGGTAAATTAAATAGTGGCATCACAGCTCCAAAAGATTTGGATTAAAATAGGTGATTGAATATGTTTCAGTCCTGATTCAAGTTTCAGTCTGGTAGATGGTTTATATCTAGAATAGTTAGTGGTGTTTGAGAGTATGACCTCATTGGTCCTCCAACTGGTTTTTCAATGCTACTGATAAAAATATTATCTTGAGAGGTAGATTGAGAAGACAATGCTTTATCATGATCTACAGTACTTGTATATTCTATTTGTCAGGTTGTTTCAAAATACTACTTTGGGTAGGTCTCTATGAATAATTGTAATGGAATGTGTGAATGACTTTGGGGAAAGGGGGAAGCAATGCTGCCTAGGAAACAATCAGACAAGAGAGGCAGGAGACCCAGTGTTTTAATGGTCGGAAAAAGAAAGGATCTGCCCTAATGGATTAAGTAATTAACAGTGGTGGCAGGACCTTTTCTGCTGCCACACTTGCAAAATCCTGTTACAGCCTTATAATAATGTAGAATTAATTCATTCAGTCATGTCTCCTATCTGGGTTACTGGGAAGGCAGAAAATAATGTTACCTATGATGTTAAACTCCTAGGAAAAATGAACAGCAGTATACACACATACCCTATCTTTAGTCTATCCTCAAGTGATGTGGCAGTAAATATCGTGAACCAATGTCTGCAAGTAAAACAGATCTCAAAGCATGAAAATAATTTTGAACAAACTGGAGGTGTGCCTTCTGAAGGATAAGACTGATCCAAATTTGGTGATTTATCCATCTTGAATGGAGCAGCATTCTCTTGAAGGAGTAGGTGGAATTGGGAGCATTTGATACGCAGGCAATTAGAATGGGTTGCAAAGTATTCTTTGAGTTTCGAATGTTACACCAACACTATCATTTCTGAAGTATGCTAACTTGGTCAAAGTGATGGTTGTCACCTTTCAATTAGATTAACACACTGCAAGGGTATTTCAGAAGATCCTCCAAAAATTAGAAATTATCTAAAATATGGCAGCCAGAATTTTGAGTAGTTGCTAGGAAAACAGAGCATATAACAGCTTTCCCATTTCAAATTTATTGGTCAGCAGTGTATTCTTAGGAATAATCCAAAATACCTGTGTTTCCCAGAAAATAAGACCCGGTCTTATTTTCTTTTAGGCTCTGAAATAAGCACTAGGGCTTATTTTGGAGGATGTCTTATTTTTTCCTATGTAGGTCCACTTGTCACGGTTCCAAGTAATACCCCAACAAAAGAAAACTCTGAGACTAGAAGTGCCTCAAAGTTCCATTTTATTAGAGATATCATATTGGCACATCTGGAAAAACCCGAATCTGAAAGCTTCCAGGTTTTCCCCACCCAAAAGAAAGTCCAAGTCCCTTCCCCTGCACCCACTTGTCCATCACTTGGTCCAATCAATGCACCATCCCAACTGGGGGTAAGGCTTATATTAGGTGCATGTGTAAAAACATGCTAGGGCTTATTTTTGGGATAGGTCTTATTTTCAGGGAAACAGGGGTACTTATGATTTTAAAGCCCTAAGCAGGTTGGGACCAAAATAATGAAATATCAGTAATTTTCTCATGACTTGGTCTGTGCTACATAGTAACTAAAAAGTTCTAAATATACCTCCTCTCTTCAAGCAGAGTAGTATCCATACAGCAGGATCTGATTAGTATCTACATTATCTACTTATTTAAAAAGGCAAACCACAGACAAATGGATATATTTCATAAGACATAATTATGAAAGTATGAATATGAAGTAATGATTATTTATTAAAGGAAAACAAAGTTAGTTGTGGAAAAGAAAAAAATGCTTCACAAATAATGTGGATAATCTGATATGTGATTTTTAATTAATGTAATCTTTTTTTAAAAAGTCACAAGTTGACTGAACTTTGGTCAATTTATCATTCAAGATCAACTGTATACTTAAAATCTCTGCTTTATTTGCAAGTGGGATGGCATGCATTCCTTTGGGATGAAAAATATAAAATACATGGTTACTTTAGAAGACACATACTAAGGAATGCATTGCTACAAATTTGAATCAAGATTAAAAAACAACATTACACAAAAATACCAATTTGGATTTCACCTATAGAAACATTAAAGCATCCAAATTTAACTGAGTAGGACAAGATAATAAGATATAGAGATATATTAAAAGAACAAGGAAGTCTGAAAACAAAACAGGAATTGGAACAAGATCTAAATAGAGAAATCGATTGGTGGACATATACGAAAATTCGGTCAAAATATAAAGAAGACACAAAATTAAATGCGATACATCCTGAACAAAATGAATTGAACAAAATTATACAAGGGGCGGAGGAGAAATTAATCAGTAGAATATACAAATTTTATAAAATGGAAGAAGAAATAGTTAAGGATACAATGATTAAATGGGCAAAAAACTTTAATCACACAATAGAATTGGAGAAATGGGAAAAAATGTGGCAAATAAATACAAAACTAACAATGTCCACAGCATACAAAGAAAACCAGCTGAAGATGTTTCATAGATGGCATCTACCCCCGGCTAGACTTGCAAAGATGTTTACAAGTAAATCTCCAATGTGTTGGAAATGTAACAAGAGCTACGGAACATACTACCACCTCTGGTGGACATGTCCAGCTGGAAAGAAGTTCTGAGCTAAAATTAAAGAATGGCTAGAGAAAATAATAGAACAATCTATGAACGAAAAACCAGAGACATTCTTATTAGGGATATTTACGGAAAAATACACCAAAGAAATAAAATATTTGATCTTATACATTGTAACAGCTGCCCATATAGCTTACGCACAAAATTGGAAAAAAGAAAATATACCAGCAGAAAAGTTGATAAAAAAAAAATCTTAAAGTGTGCCGAGATGAATAAATTAACAAAAGAGCTTAAAGAAAAAGAGGATACGGAATATTATATAATCTGGCACAAATGGTATAAGTGGCTGGAGAATAGGAATAGGAATAATGGAGAAGAAAAATAGGGGTGAAATGTAAAAAAAAGGAAAGAATGAATATGTCAATGTATAGAAAATATAAAGTTAATAGGGGTCTTAATAAATACACTGTAATTAAAAGAGAGGGGACAAGAAGAAACTGGAATAATATAAAGGGAAAAGGGAGAAAATGTAAATACTAGAAGATCATCACGAAATAGCTGTTAAGAGAGTATATATATAAATGTTGTATGTCTTGTAATATCATTTTATGTTATAATAAAAAATTAAAAAAAATCTGCTTTAAGTTTAATGTTGAATAAAAAGCGAAGTGGTCAATTAATTTTGGTCTAAGTGGTATGTAAACTATACAAATTCCCTTTATTAATGTTATGACAGTAAAAGTCATACTGTCTACCAAGTCTTGTATCTAATTTTTATGAGTATTTACAGGAAAATGCTATTACTGCAAGAGACTAATCTGAAGAGCAAAAGGGACTTAAATGAGATATTCTTTACAGTATATTATAGACATGCATTCTAGAGCCCCTTGCTCCAAATGTATATATATAAACCAAATGTTTATATATAGCTTTAGGACTTAAATAAAAACTCTCATATTAATTGCACTATTAATTATTATTAGCTGTCTATATTTTATTGAAAATTATACTTTTATATTAAACATAGAGAGAAGGGGGTTTAAATATCTTCCTTTATTCATTGTTCATTAAATCATCAATTTTTGTATTTTTTGTTGAAAACACTTATCAGCTGTAATGCTTAACATTCTAGCTATAATACTTATAGCTAAAGCTTCCATATGCTAGAATTATAAAAATAAAAATAGGAAATACTAATATGTGTAACACTGAGATGCTCTGCATATAAAATATAAGCATTCCATCTGATCAGAACTCTTCTTGCACTGTTGAAATAATTCTGGCATTAATGCTAGATTCAGGATGGAACAAAAACAAAAACAAAAACAAAAAAAGAAATTCCTGATGCAACAATTAGGGGTCCATTCTGTCAAGTTCTAGGAATTCTCACGTTTTAGTTCTGTCACAATGTTTGTCTTTTGCCAAGTGGATGCATATTTCCACTTCTTGTTCTGCCCCAGCTACAGACCCCAAAGAACGCAACACACACAAACTCTATACAAAGCTTATTTTACTCAAATAACTTAGTCTTTATCATTCAAAGGCTGTTAATGAACTGTCTTAACAGCCTACCAGAATTCTAAGATAAGGTAATCAGTCTTACTAGAGTTGGCAGAAAGCTCAGGAGCAATTTTGCAGACACGAAGGAGAGTGAACTAAAGTTGTTCTCTACAGCTTGTTGCAAGCAGTGTTCCTTCTTAAATAGGCTAAGGGAGTGGCCAATTAGCCCCAAGCTTTACTCTTGAGGAGACCTCCTCCTGAGGAGCCACTCCTGCCTTTTGGCAGCTCTGCGCGCCCGTGCATTGAGAAAAGGCTCCTCCTCTTCGTCCTCTTCACTTAAAGGAGCTTCTGGAGGTTCTGAAGGCCCTGGCTGAATCCCTGCCTCTGGCACCACATCTTCTCCAGCCTCCTCACTGTCCGACTCAAGCGCCAGCTGCACAGGCTGCTGGCGCAGCACCACACCAGCCTCCTCGTTGTTGGAATCAGCTACAATCTGCACAGGCTGCTGACGGGCCACAACACTTCTTCCTTGTGGTCTCCCATCCTGTTTCTCAACTTTATTCCCTATGCTATGATTTACAAGAAGCTGATTACAACATATCGCCCAGACTATCTTACTTTACAGTGTTACATTATGAGATATACAGTAAAGTACCCAGGATGTATGCTCCGATTTCCATGTTCAGTAGCTGCCTCCAGTCTACAAATCTTTTGTATGTGGCAGTGTTTTTAGGAACTCTAAAATTATGACTTTAGTCTTTTAGTTTTTCTGACATTTTCTTATTTTCTGATGATGTACTTTCCTCTATATCTTCTTAAAGCCGAACAAGCTATATAGGATGTTAAAACTCTCAGAACATTTCTTGCCCTCTTTAACTACTGAATAAAAACGTTTTTATAATGAATGAAAATATTCTTACTAAATAAAAGATTTTTAAGTTAAGTGTCTCTTTTATCCACCTGTCAGCCTTATTCACAAAAGTTTACATCAAAACTTCATGTCTCTTATTTATTTTCATATGCAAAGAAATTAAGAGGAGTCCAATAACCTCTCAAAAATCCATTCAAATGAAGCATTCATGATTGTATTTGTGCTTAATATACTATTGTGGCAATACCAAGAAAGGAGGAAAACAATTTTGTTGTCTGATACATTCTGAAAAATGGTCACGGGAAAGGTATAATACCAACCTTGTTATTTTAAAAATGAAAGCAAAATACTAACACAAGGATTCAAATCCAAGATACTAAATATCTTATATCCATATTGAATATATGTATGCTATATACTATGCCAGAGAATCTGAAAACTACATTAAGAGAAGTTTATAATAGGGTCCAACAAAATTGGACTCCATAGCACTGAATTATATATGCTTTTAAAACATTAGAACATTTTTATATAAAAGATAGGCACATTATTTCAGATTTCTTACCTGTAATGCACTATTCAGGAAGCAGCTATTTTGTCCTGGCTCATTGCTGAGACCTTTACTTGGTGCTATAGATGTTGTATTTCGTGGAGTAAACATGTCTTGCACACCACCCTGTCCCACAGAAAAATAATTTCTCTTCCAAGACATCTTTCACATTTGGATATGCAATATAAAACTGGTTCTATAGGTGTGTCTGTGGCTTAAAGATTCAAAATCAAAACTAAGTTACACAATGCTAAAATATAAAACTTCCTCCACATTCCTCAGTGGTATCTCATGAAGTGACATGAACGCCGTATTTCTTTTAAATCCAGAAATAATACTGCAATATTGTTACGGCAATAAGCTATGACAGGAAAACATCTTTGTATCTGAAAAAAATGGGAGGCAAATTAAAAAAAAAAAGTTTTTCCAAGATTGATCATAATGAAGTCCTATATCTAGTGTAAAAAGTTTATTCAGAGTGTAAAACATATTCAAAAATACTAAAAACCGGAAAAATAACCTTATGTTTTATTGTAATTTCTGTAGACTAATAAGCAGGCAAAATGAAGTAAGAAAAAAAAAACTAGCAACCAAAAAGCTTGTTATTCCTCTGTCATTTTCTTCCTGGAATATTGGTACAGGCAGCTTCACTTTTTATAAGCAAAACAAGCAGAGATTCAATACTGTCTTTTAATTCAGGCAGAGAGGATCTTCTTGGTTCCTGTAATTTCCTCAGCAAGACTTAAGTGGTATCTTCTGTTCTTCCTTTTCTTGTGAGCAGAATGTCTAGTTGTGGCAGAAAGAGAAAGAAAGAAAGAGAGAGAGAGAGAGGGAGAGAGAGAATATTGCGTAATTTAATTAATGTCTTAGTTTTCTTCTACCAAGATCAGCAGTCCCTCACCTCGCCCCAGAAACTCAGGAACAAAGTCAAAGGAACGGAAAACAAAATCCCACCAAATGACCAAAGAAATATAATAATTACACTTTTCCATAAATAGTACTAGAACAGGTTAAATGTGATGAATTTGGATAACAGTAAATGGTAACTAAAAAGTGGTGTGTATTTTACTGAATTGGTTACATTTGTTGCTATGATAACAAAAATATATTTTTAAAATCAAAGTTGATTGAGTCAAACAGATTATATTACACCATTATCAGTTAGTAGGAATGATTGTTGATTGAGATTCTTTATTTGGTCCTGAAGTACAGTAAGAACTACAGCAGCAGAATGCACAACCAAACAAAACAAGAAACATCCTTCTTAAATACTTCTCTTATAAGGAAATTTTAAGATAATTACATATACTTGTAGAAAAATGGGAACATTTCACAAAAATATTAATAAACTATGTTAAGTATGTGGACTTGCTTTGGTTAACACAACAGAGGGCCTGTATAATATATTTATTTTGTGAATATTCTTATTTTTAGACTACAGTTTACATACAGAGAATTGATATTCATTCCATCAATTAACAGAATGCATGTAATTAAACCAGAGACTGAATCTATACAACATGCAAAGTCAATTTGCTTAACTATGGTTTGATGAATGTAATTTGCTTCACACATCATGCATGATGGGTTTATGTATCAAACAAAATAAAAAATGTTTGGTTTTTATTTGCTATATTGTATAAATTATGACATGGATTAATATGTACAAATTCAGCCAAGTATACTTTATTAAAAACTAGCTGATAACCCGGCGTTCCCCAGGTATTTATTTATCCCAATCCTGTATTAGACAGGAAAAGCCATCGCTCACTGTGGTGAGAATTAGAGACCTAATTGCCCTGGCCAACAGCCTGGGAAAAAATCTACAGGGAACAGTCTTTGAGGTGATTATCTGCATTAGCAGGCACCTCCCCCGACAACTTGCCCTCTTTGCTTGAAGCTGAGGGCCTAGGGGGTTTATGTTTGTTTGTTTGTTTAAGAACCAATCCCCCTTACCAGAGGGAGCTCCCTTGTGGAGTACTGTGAAGCTATTACCATGGCAACTCCATTGTGATGTACATTAGAAGCCATTTAAAGGCACAACAGGCTGTATCTTAACAGAACTTGAATACAAAATACACACTATCACTGTCAAAAGTACTGTGATTTGACACTATAGATATAATTCATTCCTTTTCATTTCATTAGCCCAGGTGTTCCAGAGTTATGCTGGAACGCACACACACAGAGACACACACACACCCCGAGGGGTATTAGAGGTGTCTTACCCACACAGTATTTTTTTCCAGAGAATAAGTCATCTGTGTAGCAAGTTTGATTAAAATTGCTGGAGGTTTTTGAGCGTTATGCTGGAACACACAAACATGCACACATCGAGGGGTGTTAGGGTGTGTTACCCCCACAGTATTTTTTTCCAGAGAGTAAGTCATCTGTGTACCAAGTTTGGTTAAAATTGCTCGAGGCATTCCAGAGTTATGTTGGAACACACACACACACACACACATACACATACAAACACCTGAGGGGTGTTAGGGCGTGTTACCCCCCACAGTATTTTTTTCCAGAGAGTAAGTCATCTGTGTACCAAATTTGGTTAAAATTACTCAAGGCATTCCAGAGTTATGCTGGAACACACAGACACACACAGACATCCCGAGGGGTATTAGGGGTGTGTTACCTCCACAGTATTTTTTTCCAGAGAGTAAGTCATCTGTGTACCAAGTTTGGTTAAAATTGCTCAAGGCATTCCAGAGTTATGTTGGAACACACACACACACACACATACATACACACACCCGAGGGGTGTTAGGGCGTGTTACCCCCACAGTATTTTTTTCCAGAGAGTAAGTCATCTGTGTACCAAGTTTGTTAAAATTGCTCAAGGCATTCCAGAGTTATGCTGGAACACACAGACACACACACAGACATCCCGAGGGGTATTAGGGGTGTGTTACCTCCACAGTATTTTTTTCCAGAGAGTAAGTCATCTGTATACCAAGTTTGGTTAAAATTACTCAAGATGTTCCAGTTATGCTGTCCCCCCCCCCACACACACACACCGAGGGGTGTTAGGGTGTGTTACTCCCACAGTAATTTTTTCCAGAGGGTAAATCATCTGTGTATCAAGTTTGGTTGAAATTGCTCAAGCCATTCCAGAGTTATGCTGGATCGTATATATATATATGCATAGATCCTTTTATATATATATAGATTACAACTAAGATGGGTCTTAATAAAAATCAAATCTACGATTAAATTTATGGTTTGTAAACCAGAATTGCTTGATCTTACTGATTTTGGCAAAACAAAGCAAAACATATTATGGATTAACCCAATATATGTACCCAACCACAGTGAAAAATATTTTTTACTAGATTGATTGCGGATACCATCCAAAATATTAGTTATTAAATCTCCATAATCTTAGCTCCATTTTGTTTAAGCATCAGTCTTCCAATCACAGAATAGAATAAAATAGAATACAATTTTTATTGGCCAAGTGTGATTGGATACACAAGGAATTTGTCTTGGTGCATATGCTCTCTGTGTACATAAAAGAAAAGATATGTTCGTCAAGAATCATAAGGTACAACACTTAATGATAGGGTACACATAGGGTACAAATAAGCAATCAAATCATATTAGGAAACAGTCAATATAAATAGTAAGGATACAAGCAACAAAGTTACAGTCATACAGTCATTAGTGGAAGGAGATGGGTGATAGGAACGATGAATCAGCTTCTACTCTAGCAATTCTAAACCCTTCCCTATGTCCCAACCATATCAGGGAGACAACTAATGGGGACAAGAGAAATATCTTCTTAGTGGCCATACCAATTTTCCTGCTGGAATCCACTTTGGCCAATTGGCTGAGGGCCTCCTATTTAGGAAGGTATTCTTCCCAGACTGAATATACTTCATTATCCTCTTTATTGGCCCATTCTTTTTTTTTTTATTGAAAAAGTTTTACAATTACATTTTCTCCCCCGTTTCCCCCCCCCCAACCCTCCCTAACCTCCCTAACCCTCCCTAGCCCACCCCTCCCCCCCGGACTTCCACAAAATATAATCCAAATCAAAATCCCCTTTTTATAAAACTTGAACCCCTGTATATTTTTCACATCTTCACAAAATTCAATTATTCTATCTCTATATAATACTTTCAGTTAAAAACTATCTGATATTTCCTAGTTTGATATTTATTCTGCACATAATCTATCCACTTTTTCCATTCCCATACATAAGTCTCTTGTGAGCGATCTTTTAAATATGCTCAAGTCTTCGCCATCTCTGCAAAGCTGGCCATCATCAAAGTCCATTCATCAATAGTAGGCATAGCTTCATTTTTCCAATATTGACCTATCAGTAATCTCGCTGCTGTTATCATATACAATATCAACTTTGTTTCACCCAATGTAAAACCTTTAACTATACCCAATAAAAACAATTGTGGAGAAAACTGAATTTTTTTCTTCAAAATATTCTGCTTAACCCACCAAATTTTTATTCAAAAAGCCTTCACTTTCTTACAAGTCCACCACACATGATAATATGTGGCATCTAGGCAATCAAATCTCCAGCATTTTGGTTGAACATTAGGGTACATGCACGACAATTTCTTAGGATCTAAATGCCATCTATAAAACAAAATTTTCCCTCAAATTATGCGACTGTGTAAATTTAACATTCTAAACCCATATTTTTTCCCATGTTTCCAATATCACTGGTTCTGCAAAATTTTGTGCCCACTTTATCATGCAATCTTTAACCAATTCAGTTTCTGAATCCCTTTCTAACAAAACATTATAAACCCTTTTAATATGCATTGGACCTTTCTCTTTTATATGTCTAACCATTCTTCCTCATGCATCATTATACCAGTTTTTTGGTCCTCTTTCCATCTCAATTGAAGTTGATTATACTGTAACCAAGTTAAATTAATCCCTTCTTCCAACAGTGTTTCTAAAGTCTTCAGTTGCCATCTGCCCGCATCTGCAAAAAGAACTTCTTTATATAACCCCCCCCCCGAGTGACATTATATTTGTATTCCACATGATATGACCAAGATCCA
Organism: Pituophis catenifer annectens; assembly: GCF_029215685.1. NCBI lineage: Eukaryota > Metazoa > Chordata > Lepidosauria > Squamata > Colubridae > Pituophis > Pituophis catenifer. The sequence continues at coordinate 96,117,534 of NW_027256886.1, read as the reverse complement.
GCCATAGCGGTATTTTGTAATCCCATTTGAGTCGGTGCTTCTTCCAAACTCTCATCAAAGAGTCTCTAAGTATGTGGCTTTAAAATACTTTATCCACTTTGTTCTCATAAAATAAGTAAGCATGCCAACCAAATTCAAGATCAAAACTTTCTATATTCAATATTCCAGTCTTTTTCCTTCCAAACCAATCACTTGCTTGAGTCAAAGCTGTTGCTTCATAATATAATTGTAGGTTTGGAAGTTTAAGGCCTCCCCTTTCTGGAACATCTTGCATAATTTTCAGTTTAACTCTCGGCTTTTTCTCATTCCAGACAAACTTATTCAGTCCTCTTTGCCATTCTCTCAGTTGTTTATCACTTTTAAGCACCGGAATCATTTGAAACAAAAAAAGAAATCTTGGCAAAATGTTCATCTTAATTGCTGCTATTCTTCCAAGTAAAGACAGCTGCAGTTTTTTCCAAGTCTCCATATCTTTCTGTATGTCTCGCCACAACACCTCATAATTATTTTGGAACAATTTCATATTTGATTCTGCAACTTGAACTCCTAGCTATTTAACCTTTGGTACTATCTCAAAACCTGCCTTGCTTTCAAGTTCCTGTTTTCGATCTTGTGTCATATTTTTAACTATCATCTTAGTTTTTTTCTGGTTCAATCTAAATCCTGATACTGTACCATATTGTTCTATAATGTCTTTCATCTGGATTATTGATTCCATCGGCTGTGTTAGAGTAACTATCAGATCATCTGCAAATGCCCTTATTCTGTAGTCCTCTTGCCTTATCACTATTCCTTTCAAAGTGCTCGAGTCCCATATTATATTCAACAAGACTTCTAATGTTAAAATAAATAACAATGGGGATAACGGACAACCCTGTCTTGTTCCTTTTTCAATATTAAAGTCTGTTGTCAAACTTCCATTAATAATAATCTGTGCCTTTTGTTCTTGATAAATTGCTGAAACCGCCTGTATAAATTGGTCCCCAAAGTCCATCTTTTTAAAAGTCTTTAGTAGAAAATTCCAGTCCACTCTATCAAAGGCCTTCTCTGCATCCAAAAAGACCAGCACTGCAGGGGTCTGTTTATTCTTGTCAAGATATTCCAGTAAATCTATAACTTGCCTTACATTGTCCTTCATGTTGCCTTCTATGAATCCCGCTTGGTCACAATGAATCACCTCTTGAATAACTGGCATCAACCTGTTGGCTAATACTTTTGCAAATATTTTATAATCATTATTCAGAAGAGATATTGGTTTAAAATTCTCAGGTTTTTTAGGACCTATTTGCTCTTTCGGTATCAATGAAATATAAGCTGTTTTCCATGATGGGGGTATTTTACCTCCTTGTTGTATGTTACAAAATAAGTCTTTAAGATGTTCAATCATTTCTGCTTGTAAGGTTTTATAGTACACCGCAGTTAAACCATCCGTCCCAGGAGCTTTAGCTGTTTTCAATTGTTTAATTGTGGCAATAATCTCCTCAACTGTTATAGGATAATTCATTCTCTCCTTTTGTTTACTGGTAATTTTTGTAACTCTTTTATTCTCTAGATATTTCTCTATAAGTCCATTCTGTGTATCATCTTTGGCATATAGTTTGGTATAATAATCTACAAAAACTTCTTTAATTAATTTTTGTTGGGAAATTTCCTTCCCTCCAATATCAATACTATCAATAATCCGTGTACTCTACTTCTTCCTTAGTGTGTAAGCCAACCATCTGCCCGGTTTATTAGCGTTGCAAAATGTGTTGTGTTTCGCAAATTGTAAATTTGTTGCTGTTTGTTCCGCCATAAGCATTTGAAATTGATCTTTCAAAAGTTTTATAGCTCCTCGTATTCTTTCATCTGTTGGGTTTTTTATAAGTAACTGTTCTTTATTCTTTATTTCTGCTTCCATTTCAGATCTTTTCTTTTGTCGGTTCAATTTGTGTTTAGAGTTCATATGAATGAGTACCCCTCTCATATACGCTTTACTTGCGTCCCACACTATTTCAATAGGGGTACCCTTATTCAAATTCATTTCAAAAAATTCTTTCATCTGCTTTTTAAGTTGTATTATATTTTTTTCATATCTAAACAGATTTTCATTTAATCTCCATGATCTTCTCTCAGTCTTTCCCATCTCAATTTCTATCCATACTGGGCTGTGGTCGGTTAAAGTCCTTGGAAAAATCTTTGTTCTTTTTGTTTTGACAAGTAAGTCAGCTGATAGTAAAATAAAATCAATCCTAGAAAAGGATCTGTGTCTATCTGAAAAAAAAGTAAAGTCCAATTCTTTTGGGTTATGTATTCTCCAGATATCTTAGAAAAGATTTTGGATTTCTAGTGAATGAATTAAAAAAACAACAAATTCCATTTCGGTGCTCCAACTGGCATAATCTTGAGGTATAATGGAGAAAAATACCAATTAAACACTGTTGAGAAGGCGGAACAATTTTACTCTAATGTTTTTAAAGAGAGTTCACCATCCCCACGTACATCTACTTTGTTGGAGATAAAGGAGAGTGATAAGGAGAAGCAACTCCAGCAAGAGATGGAAGAGCAGCTTAAGCAGGTGGAATCAGAGGCAATCGAAATGCAGGGAGCTACAGGAGGTTTTCTGAAGGAGCCCCTGCTAGACCTTCCTTCGAAAATTGTGATTGAACCACCTAAGACTACAAGAGAAGTGGCTTTGGACCTAGCCCGGATGTGTGAAGCTAAAGATCAGCGTATAACTCGAGCAATTTCTAAGCAACTTAAAGAAAAACAACAACAGGAAAGGCCCAAACCACAACAATATAAGAAAGGAGTCAAGAGCAATATACAAGAATGTGAAGCCATGTGGGGGAGCAAAGCCGAAGACTACCGATTCGGAAGATATTCGGCAATTCTGCTCGTCGCTTCAAAAAAATTTACATGACGATTAAGTTTTTATCTTGGAATGTGAACGGACTAAATTCACCACAGAAAAAGAAGAAATTATTTACATACTTGAGACAATTTAATAATGATATAATTTGCTTACAAGAAACTCATGTAAGAACACAAGATCAAAAATATTTGATAAATTCAAGATTAGGAACACATTTTATAGCCTCAAATTTGGAAAAAAAGAATGGTGTGGTTATTTATATAAATAAAAGACTGTCAGCTAAAATTATAGAAGCAGATGAAGGTGGTAGGTTTATAGCAATTGAACTGCACACAGCAAGTGGCCTAATTCTAGTGATTGGAATTTATGCTCCTAATCAACAACAGGATAATTTTTACAAAACTTTACATTCTAAAATATTGCAATGGGACTATAGATCTATTTTAATCATGGGAGATTGGAATGGAGTAATTGACTCTAAAATAGACAAAAAGAGTTCGGCGAAGTCAAGGATTAGACTACCACAGACTTTTTTTGACATGAAAGAAGATTTGGAATTTATTGGCCCATTCTTATCAGCTAATCTTTTGTAACTGATTTTGGGAAGGTATTGCTTTTGCTTTCTTTTAATCTTATACTAGGTTTAATTGTTACCCAGGATATAGTGTATTTGCACCAGAGGAACAGGATGTATATTTTAATAAAAAATAATCAAATTGATCATTTAATTACAAGGACATATTTTAGTATTAGATATCATTAACAATGACTAAAGGACCAATAGTTGTATATTTTTAAAATGCAACCAGATAAAAAAAATGTGCAGAAAATAAATCACTCCCAAAAAACACAGGTTCCCCTGAAATAATAGCTAGACTGACATCGTCTGGAGAAAAGATGAAATATTCCAAGAATATTCAGTTTTCCATATCCATATAAGTTTACCAATCAATGGAGGGACAGAGGGACAGCATATACACAAGTTGAAGAATTTCATATAAATGCAAAATCATAGGATTAAAAATCTGAAATAGCAATAGCACTTAGACTTATATACCACTTCATAGTGCTTTACAGCATTCTCTAAGTGGTTTACAAGAGTCAACATATTGCCCCCAACAATCAGGGTCCTCATTTTATTGACCTCAGAAGGATGGAAGGCAAATAGCAAATAGTGAGTGAGTTTTGGAAGCTAATGAAATTGCTGTGTCAATCCTGAGCCACTAATCAGCTGAGTATTTGGATGGAAAACAAAATAAAAGGAAACAGTAACTGAGGAGAAAGAACAAATCACCAGAAACTTCAAACTAATTAGAAAAAAAAAGAATATACAAAGACAGTATCATAAGAGTAACACCTCCTCCCCCCATTCATCATTTCCAGATCTCAGGAACCACTGGGAAGCAGAATACCTTTAAACAGAAAACCCCCCATTATGCAGATTGGCTCCTAGGCAGCAGCAATGAAGAACCTCCATGAAGAAGCTGTGAAAATGGAAAAACAGCACTTTCACTCCTATATTATGATCCTGCTCAACTAGATTAATAAAAGACTCTTACTTTCCTTTTGTCATTTCCCGGCTGAGGAGAATGAACAAAACTTGATTTTAGAAAAGGAATTCAGTAAAAAAAAATGACAAAGGAAGTTTGGCTTGTATATTGAGTTGATACAGGGATACCAACAACTGCAAAACTCACCTTCAATTCTGCATACATTTTAGGCAATCTGTATTTAAAAAGTGTATACTAGTATTATTTGTTATTTTGTTTCAAATAAAGGCATGAATGGTATTCTATCTTTAATATACTATTTAAGTTTAGTTCTTTTTCTGATAGAAAACATTGGCAACATATTGGCAAATATTATATATATATATAAATTATATATAAACCAAAGGGTAGGATTTTCTCCTCCCTGGGAGAGGTAAAGAAGAGATTATCTTGTGCTAGATATGTATTCAGTCTACATCTAGACTGAATTCCAGAGATCGTAATATGCAGATCTGGTTCTTTACAAATTTCACTCACTACTCGCTCATATACCTTTAATTTTATTTATCAGACGATTAGATTGTTAAACTCTCTTAATTTCTTGTGAACTAGGGAAGCATTAATGCACAGTTGGCAGAAGATCTTCTCCGTGCCTAAACTATTCATCAACATCAAACTAGTTTTCCAACATTCTTAAACCTGAATGTTCAAACCACTTCTAATGCCAGCATGACTCTTCACCATTCCAAGAATCACTTGATGTGCTGAATTTAATAATAATTTACATGTAAACTATAGATGTAATAATAAAAGAATAATTTATACACACACACACATACACACAATGCATTAAGATGGGTGTTACAAGTAATATGTAAAGAGGAAGGAAGTGGATTTTGCTTGAAGTACTCCACACTTTTGTAGGATTGCTTCTTGAAACTGCATAGACACACAAAAGAAAACTAGAATGTTGAGGTAAATGCAGTGTAAATTGCAATGTGATGTGTGTTTATAAGGAACAAGTGAAATCCATATTATTTCTGCTTCTGACAGGAGAAAAAAAAATCCTTTCAGAACATATTATGAGCTTAAAGATTGGCACAACTCTTTCCCTCTTTTCACTGAAAATATGTACATGAGACTGTTGCTTGCTTCACTTTTTCACTCCAGAATATTTTTTTTTGTAATTAAGGTTGGCTCTGAAATTGACAATGTAGGTCTGGAATGACTTTGAACACTGTTATAGAAATAGAAAAGAAAGATAAAATATAATGGTGGATCTACATAATCGTGGGCATACAGAACTTATGGCTTCTCCTGGAACAGTATCTGTGGCCTTGGGGATCTTTACATAAATTCATCTATGTGCCAATTGTACCCATTTCTGGACCTTATTCATTGTCATTTGTGCCTAGCCACTTCGCCACTGGATTACTGCCATGCACTTTACATGAGGCTGCCAGAGTTAATTGTATGAGCTGCATTAGATCTCAGTTGTTTTCCAGGTGCAATTCAAGGTGTGGATAATCATCTTTAAAGCCCTACAAAGCAGGGTAGTTAGTGAGGCTGCTCTTTACCCCATATGACCACCTCATTAGATAGGGGCACACTCAAGGTTCCCTTCCCTTAAATGCTGTCATCTGAGGTGACCTTAGCTCACATTTCTTCTGTAGCCACTGCAGCCCTTTGGAATAAACTCCCACCTTAGATTTGCTTCCTCCTCCCCCCCCCCACACACACACATTAAGCCTTCATTCTTTACTCAAGTACTCAAGTATCGGGCTAGGATGGAGTTGAGCCTGGAAGTCAATAGTTTGGTGGGAGGGCTGTTCTGATTTTTATTCTATTCTTTTTATTGGCTGTTATGAGTCACCTAGAATTACTAACTTGAGACAGGTGGCCATATACATTCTTTAAAGCAAATAAATCTGCCAGAAATAATTTTCCAAAAAGAAAAAAAGATGAAGGGCCAAGAAAACACTACATTAAATACAATTTAATTTGTATGTTGTTAGTATGGCTACTGTATGACCCTTTTGCCAATTAAAAAAATGACCGTAATTTTTTGAAAGGGATACTCCCAGATTTGGGAGGTTGAATATACCGTTCCTCCAGAATAAGACATCCCCTGATAAGCCCAATTGGGCTTTTAAGCACATGGCAATAAGGCCAAGTGCTTATTTCAGGGTTCAAAAAAATATAAGACAGGGTCTTATTTTCGGGGAAACATGGTAGTCTCGCACATCTCTCTATTCCTGTTAAAGGAGAGGTTCTCAACTTTCTGTAGAGCTCATCTATAATAAATTGTCAACTAAGGTATTTTTTTTCAGGGCATTAATACTGCAGTAATATCTGCAACTAACAGATGAAAATGAGCAGGGCGAAACAATTACATAGCTAATAGGAGTAAAACATTATGTAGTACCCTATTAAATGAATGAAACTTTACTGGACTTTAGGGAGTTAGTTAAGCTAATCAGAAAATATATGCAAATAATATGGATTAAATGATGGGATGAAGAAATTTGTAAAATATTCAAGAGAGAAGAGACAATAAAATGTAATTATCTTTGGAAAGATGGCGGAAGTAATTTATATATTTAGTTATCTTTGTTGTTGCACTTTTTGTGTTTTTTTAATTTGTCTATTATATGAGAAGTCTTAACAAAAATAAATAAATTTTAAAATGAAAACATATGGAAATAATAAAGAAAACTGATCAGTACAAAATACATTTTGTCTCTTAGGCTTGGACCGCTCCAAGTCTTACTCCAGGAAATGCAAAATTGAAATGTTCAGTCTCTTTTGCTTCACAACTGGAAACCTGTAAACTGCCCAAAGTTATTGGGAGACAGGCAAATTTAATAATAATAATAATAATAAAATAAAATAAAATAAAATAAAATAAAATAAAATAAAATAAAATAATAATAATATTAATGATAATCTGTCATATTTATCTTGTATAGTAAGGCTATTGTTGAAAGTCTTCATCTTTGGTAATTAAGATAATGTTTTGGAACATTTGACTGCCTTAAATACTATGATCAGCAAGAGTTGGCAAGTAGAGTTTCTATGACTATATAAACTGAAAGCAACATACAAGGCTTCTCCTTTTTTACCACCGAAACAGCTTATGGTGATGGAAGTTTATCCAAGAATGATGTTGCTGCACCAGAATGATACTATTGGCATATTCTTCTTTGGATTTGGCCAGGGAACAGGCAAGCAGTTCCAGGAAATCAAAAAGAAATGGTGAGATTATATTTAAGTATCTCATTGGCAAAAGTCTTCCTTCTGGAAGATATAAAACATTATCTGATAGCACATTTTACTGTCTTCATTTGCATTATTATATTCCAAATACTACTTTCAATTCTTTCAGTTTTTATACTATTTCCATTAGTAAGATAAATATCTATTTTCATTATACTGTGTCAACTGTTTAAAGAACTTATTATTGTGTGTGTACCAGTTCCAGAATCAATTCTATCAGTCTGATATTTTTTCTAACTTTAAAAATTGTATTTTATGCAGACACTTTACTGAACATTGTTCATTCGGCACCTCACAAAATAGCAATAAAAATATTGAAAAACTACAACTTCCAGCACTCAAAGACAAATGTTATTTTCTATAACATTTTACTGGACCCGAAACCTACTTTACCTCAATGCTTGTAAGATTGCAAGCTTCCAGGTAGCATTTTGGAAGGCTACAAAAATAATGACTGTAGAATCTCAGGAGAAAGTGTATTCCACATGGCAGGGGGTCATTATGGAGAAGGTATGCTTCCTAGCTCCCACCAGGTGACAGTTAAGGAAAAGGCCTTTCATGCTACCTGACTTGATAGATATATTCTCTGGGAATTTTATTTCCACTTTCCACCTGCAACAGTCTCCCTTACTATTGTTACAGTCTTTTTAAACGTCACCAATATACAATATACTTTTATCTACTTTAAGCCTTAAAGTTATTTTCTAATTTTTATTCTTATCTTCCATTATAGCTTTCTTTTCCCTCATAGCTTTCTTTTCCCTCATACCCCAAAACTCTACCAATTTCTTCTTATTAATTGGATTTTAAATTGAACTGAGCTTCTGTCAGGAATGTTCTAAGGTAGGGGTGTCAAAACTGGATTTCTTCGAGGGCAGGATCAGCATTGTAGTTCTCCTCCACAGGCCGGCTGGCTGGAGGAAGGGGGGGGGGGCAGGCAGAGACGGGACAGACTCCTGCAGCACCCTGCCAGCAGAGTGCTGCAGGAGGCTGTCAGGCTGAAAACAAGGCATGGGGGGAGGCTCGTGTGGCCCCTCCATGCTCCATTTTGGCTGCCAGAGACACCGTGGGCCGGTCCTTTGCTATTTCCAGGGCAGTCTCATGGGCCAGGTTTAAGCACCCCGCAGGCCAAATCCAGCCCGTGGATCTTGAGTTTGACACCCCTGTTCTAAGGTCTCAAAGTTAGCCTTTGATTTAGTTCTTGCAAATCCTTTGAGAAACAACCACCCTCAACTGTTGCTCATGCTACTAAATATCAAATACCTCATAAATGAAGATTCCTCCTTGTGGAGAAATCTGTGCTTTACTTCAAAGCACAGGTATCTCCACAAAGCTGCCTCCTTTCAAAGAAAAGCAGCAGCAGGTATCTTCCAATCCTGGTTACATAAAAATCTCATCTAATTCTCAGATATTAATGACTGTAAAATTACCTTTGCTTTGGTGTGCTTTAATAAATGAAAATTATTTTTCAGATAACTGTTAGTGGAAACAACCAACCTTCATCTTCATTAACAGAAGTATTCTATCTTTGCCAGATAACATTGCCAGATACTCCTAAGACTGTTTAAGTTCACTGACAATCCCTCCTTTCTACTGATACAGAATCTTGAAGATGGTGCGAGGATCACTTTACTACATTGATGTCAATGGAAACAGTTTAGATTTTTTGATCAAGAGATATGTTTCTATGGTGACAGTTCTAGTAAATGATGGATAGTACTTCACAAAAATTGAAAAGAATGAGCAATTGAAAATCTGTCCAGAGGGTTTTAAACTGAATCCAGGGGAGGAGGAGAGAGATACCCCAAAACAGTGAACTGCCAAGTAATAAGAATGGGAATGGAGTGATATTCAGGATTAGTGACAATCAATCATGGGCAAGTAAATGCAAGAAGGAATAGGTCAAAGTATAATAAATCAAGATTTTCAAAGCATAGGGAGGACAATTATCATGATCTAGAAGTCTTAATGCAGGAAGGCAAATATGATTAGTATGGATTATTGAAACTTGGTAGACAAAGCATGAATAAAATGCAAGGATTGAATAGTGTAAAAGCACATTGAGGTGTATAGATCCAGGAATCTGAGTATGAGGGTCCGATCAAGAATACTTGGACAATAAGGAAAAAGAAACAATATTACCATGGGGGTGGGCTGTAAATTGCCAGAACAGGAATAAGATCTGGATAATGCCAGATTTTTCAGATGTTATTGGAGAAGAGATTTACTTGGACATCCACTGGAAAACCAAGTCAGCTAAAGGCTGCAAGATCAACCAAATCCTTGGCTCTTAATGAAAGCCATGTTCTTGAAAACTAAAGTAGAGACCAGGGGTCTGCAACCTTAAACATTCAAAGAGCCATTTGGACCAGTTTCCCACAGGGAAAAAAAAAAAACGGAAGCCACAAAACGCTTCCTGTGCCTGACTATTTCTTGAGCGGCCACAAAACTAGCATATCTAGTTGAATTAAATGTTCTTTTCTTCTGAAACTTTTCTTTTCTTGGATTTATCCATGGTTGGCCTACTGGGGTTGAAAAGCTCAATAAATCGTGTGCCGGCAGGTGTCGCACATTGGCGGTTGTGACACATATTTTGAATGACAGGGAGCCGCAGCAGAGGGGTGAAAGAGCCACATGTGGCTCCAGAGCTGCAGGTTGCTGACCCCTGCAATAGATCATCGCTCTTAGAACTGGCCCTAACTGGAAGATACAAGGTGTTTATAATTTGGAAGAATGGTATAAGGAAGTTTGGGATATTGCCATAAATGATAAATTGACTTGCAATATTAAAGTAAGGAGGGGCATAATGAAGGTAAACGATTTCAATGGAATCTGGAAACAGTTCCTAATATATGTGTTTTCTGGAGGAAGAGGGATACCACCACCAGCAGAAGCTTTAAGATTCTGGAAGCAGGAATGATCCCGAGGGGTGGGGGAGCACTTGTTGATTGTTTGTATTCTGTATATTGTTATATATTATATATTATGATTCGTGTATGTTATGTATGTTAATTTCCTTTTTTATATATGTTAATAAAAAAATATGGAAAAAGAAAAAGAACTGGCCCTAACTAATAGGGAAAAGCTGACTGAAGAGGTAAAATCAGTGGAAACCTTGGGAGGAAGAATATTTCAGAAGTGATTTGTTATTGCCTGTTTCTAAGGATTGATTAGCCCAAAATCATCCAGCAGGATTCTCTGCCTAAGGCAGGACTGGAACTAGGTTTCCCCACTCCTAATTCAATCCCTTAACCTTTTACCACTACACCAAACTAGCTCTTTATTTGCCCATTTAAGATTTAGTTACCAAGAGTCAAGATAAACAATGTTAAAAGGAACACATATATAGGAAATGGGTATATTCACTGAGGGGACACACCAACAAGTAAGTAATATCTGAAAGAAGAAAGTTAAAAAGATTGAAATATCAAAGGAACTTAGACCTGTAAAAGAAAACGAACATTGCCTTACCTGAATGTTCCTTTTCAGAGTACTGCGACTGCAGTCCATAGCTGGGATCTCTTCCTCTTGCTTTACTTTGACTGGGTGATATTTTAATTAGAGTCTCTCTCCGTGCTGTGGCCACGCCTCCCATTCCCATAATGCACCAGTCTTTGAACGAAGGCGCGACCAAAAAAAGGATAATAATCAGAAAGGATGTAAAAAAATTATATATAGAAACCAACAACTGGAACGGCCCCCCAACGAAAAAACATAGGGAGGGGATGGACTGCAGTCGCAGTACTCTGAAAAGGAACATTCAGGTAAGGCAATGTTCGTTTTCCAGAGTACTGCTCCTGCAGTCCATAGCTGGGATATACCCAAGCTCAAAATACAAGGGCGGGACATCAACAGTCTCCAGAGTCCTGTGCCGCAATGACACTCTGCAGGACTCGACGGCCAAAGGAAGCCTCAGCGGAGGCAAAAGAGTCCACCTTGTAATGCCTTATGAAAGGTGTCACCGAGGACCAAGTGGCGGCCCGGCATATATCTGACACTGACGCCTGAGTGGCCCAGGCAGCAGTAGTAGCCACGCTACGAGTGGAATGAGGCAAAATCCCAGATGGAACCGGCTTAGATTGATGAGAATAAGCCGTGGAGATGCACGCCTTGATCCATCTACCCACGGTCGACGAAGACACCTTTTGACCCAAAGACCTCGGATGGAATGAGACCAAAAGGGCTTCCGTTTTCCGAAAGGACTCCGTCCTACGAATGTAGCGACGGAGAGCCCTCCGGACATCGAGAGTGTGCCACTCCAGTTCACGTTGGTGCCTGGGCGACGGGCAGAAGTCCGGGAGAACTAGTTCCTGGGCACGATGAAAATAAGAATTAACCTTTGGTAAAAAGGTGGGGTCCAAACGAAGGACAACAGTGTTGGCATGGAAAATACACAAGTCTTTTCTAATTGACAAGGCCGAAAGTTCAGAAATCCTCCTGGCGGAAGTAATCGCCAAAAGGAAAGCCAGTTTGAGCGACAAGTACTTGAGGGATACAGAACCCAGCGGTTCAAAAGGTGAAACCATAAGAGCCTGAAGAACGAGGGAAAGGTCCCAAGTCGGGTAACGATGAACCGGTGGGGGGCGCAAATTCAGAGCCCCATGCAGAAAATCTTTGAGCAATGGATGCTGAGACAACGAAGAATAAGGAGGACATTTAATAACTGTAGACAAAGCGGCGGTCTGCCGGCGAAGAGTGGAGGGAGACAGACCCTTGTCTAAACCAGATTGCAGAAAACAGAGAATGTCAACCATCTGGGGCGACGTAGGGTCCACCAGGTTGTCAGCACCACAGGAACAAAAGGTTCGCCAAGATGACTCATATATACGTGACGTAGAAGGTCTCCGAGAGGCCGGTATGGTATCTATGACGGAATCGGGGAGGCGGTCCTTCCGCAAGATGACCCGCTCAAACGCCATACGACCAATTGGAGCCATCCTGGATCTGGGTGGCAAACAGCCCCTTGGCGCAGAGACAGACGGTACGGTGGAATCACCCATGGGGGACGAACGGACAGAGACACGAGGTCTGCGTACCAAGGCCGACGAGGCCAGTTGGGAGCCACCAGCAGGAGCTCCGCTTGTTTCTCCAACAACTTCCGAATCACCTGAGGGATCAGGGGAACTGGAGGGAACGCGTACAAAAGGCCGGGCGGCCAGCTGCATCTGAGCGCGTTGTGGGCCTCCGCCCTCGGGCACGGGTAACGTGTCACAAACCTCGGGAGTTGGTTGTTCGTCGGGCTGGAGAACAGATCGACAGTGGGCAGACCGAAGATGGTGGTAGCCTCTTGGAAGATGTCTGGATCTAGTTGCCACTCTGACTGGTCTATCAGCTGTCTGCTGAGCCAATCGGCCCGGACGTTGTCTACGCCCGATATGTGATCGGCCCTCAGAGATAGAACGTGACTCTCGGCCCAATTCAGAAGCTTCTCGGCCTCCAGCATCAGTTCTCTTGATCTCGTGCCCCCTTCCCTGTTTATATGGGCCTTGGCCTTAATATTGTCCGTGAGGACAAGGACATGGCGGCCCAGCAACTGGGATTGAAAATGGCAGAGAGCCAGTCGAATCGCCCTCAATTCCAGAAGGTTGATACTTCGGTTTTGCTCCGAAGCTGACCAGCGGCCCTGCACCATCTGATCGCGAAGATGGGCCCCCCAGCCTGAGAGGCTGGCGTCTGATGTCAGGGTCAGCCGATTCGGGAGTAGAAAGTGTGACCCTAGGAGAATTTTGGGGCCTATCCACCAGTTGAGGGACAGAACAATTTGAGGTGGCAGAGATACCTTGTGGAGAGAGTCGCTGCGGCCCGTGCGTTGAAAGGGGAGCAGGAACCATTGCAACGGTCTCGTGTGCCGGTGAGCCCACGGCACGATAGAAAAACAGGAGACCATTTTCCCCAACAGTTGGGACAGTTGAAGGAGAGGAACCGAACGTTTGGACCGAATGAGATGAATCAAGTCGCGAATGCTCGGTTCGAGATCAGAAAAACCTGACCTCGAACCGAGTCGATCAGCGCTCCCAGATGCTGGAGAGAAGTGGATGGAGAGAGATGACTTTTCGGGAAGTTGATTGAAAAGCCGTGATCCTGAAAGGCTTTGATGACCAGGTCCAGATCCCGAGACGCTTGACTTCTGGAAGATGACAGCACCAGAATGTCGTCCAGGTAGCACAACACTCGTACAGGTACCTTCCGGAGGACAGCCGCCACGACCGCTACCAGCTTCATGAATGTCCTTGGGGCAGAAGACAAGCCGAAGGGCATCGCGCAGTACTGATAGTGGTCCTCCCCAATTTGGAACCGAAGAAACTGACGGTGGGCCGGAAGGACCGGGACGTGCAAGTAAGCTTCCCTGAGATCTACTGATTGAAGGAAGTCGCCCCGACGAATCCCCATAAGAATAGACCCCAGGGAGTGCATCTTGAATCTGCGGTAGAGGACCGACAGATTCAACTGCTTTAAGTTTAGGATGGCCCTCCATCCCCCCGAATGTTTTGGAACCAAAAAGAGCGTGGAGTAGAACCCCTTGCCACGTTGATTCAACGGCACCGACTCTATTGCATGAATGAGGAGGAGATGAAGAACCTCTTTCCGCAGCAACCGGTCCATGTCGGGGGACAGATGAGTTGGACACCGGACGTAACGAGATGGAGGGCGACCCACGAACTCTATGGAAAGACCGGAAGAAACTGTCCATAGAATCCATGGCTCCTTGTTTGACTGTTCCCATCGGTGGCTGAAGAGTTGTAGACGACTGCCAATGGGATCCTGCAATTCGTAGTCATTTTCCGCGACGGGCTTGTCTGAAGCCGGAACCTCTGAAGGGGCGTTTGACATTGTTGGATCTAGGCCTGTCCCGAAAGCGCTGTCTATCCGAGGGACGATCGTTTCCAGGGAAGAAGGCACGTTGGGAATAGGGGCCCCCGGGCCCCGACGAAGATCGAAAGGGCTGGCGCTGGGAATAAGGTGTGTAGCGCCTTTCTGGTGTGCGGTAGGAGGATGCTGGCATAACCTTCCTTTTATCCTTGTCCTCGACTAGGACAGGATCGAGCGCAGAGCCAAATAGGTTCGGAGCAGCGTAAGGAGCTGCTGCCAACTTCCACTTCGTTTTCGCGTCCGCCCTCCAGTTCCTGAGCCAAAATAACCTGCGAGATGTTATAGAAGAAGCTAAGGCCCGAGAAACAAACTTCACAGAGTTTAACGAGGCATTCGCCGAATATTCCGTGGCGGCCACTATCTTATTAATATCTTGGTGAAGGCGAGTGTCCTCAGGCGGAAGTTTCTCCTGGAGTTGCCTTAACCAGAGTAATGACGCTCTATTAAAAAAGGAGGTAGCAGTCGCGGTCTTAACAGCCCAGGAAAGGGACTGATGCTCCTTGCGAAAGGAGAGTTCAGATTTTCTATCCTCTGATTTAAGGGCATCCAATGAATCTGAAGACAAAAGCGAAGTGGAGGAGAGATTCGCGATCGGGGAATCGACCACAGGCAGTGCCAGCAAGGAGTCCAGCTCCGGAGCTCCACAATACAGCTTCTTATCCAGAGTAGTTGGCCCCATCAAAGAGCCTGGCTGCGACCAGGGGGACTTCAGAACGTCAGAGAAAAGTTGAGGACAGGGAATATAGTCCTTCTCCGGTTTTGATGATGAAAACAACGCGTCTTGAGGAGCCGACACGGAAGATGGATCAGCGGTTGGAACCCCCATATTGGTCGTCTGGCGAGCCTTGTGGAGCAGTGATCTAAAGAGCGAAGGTCTGAACAGACCAGAGAAGGCGGGAGCATCCGGAGGGGCGCGATGAACACCCGAAGACTCCTTGGGAGCGGAACAAGGGTCATCCAAGGCAGGATCCATATGGGAAGCTGCAGCCCCATGAACTGCGGAAGTCTGCTCACGTGGGGCCAAAGGTTGGTCGGTTTGAAAGACAGAAGCCAACCTGGCCTGCCTGGCTCTGTCATACTGCCGCTCAAGAGCCCTGTGGCGACGCTGGGCGTCCCTATCCGCTGCCAAGGAAGGCCTGTGGCGAGACTCAGTAGATGTAGCAGCAGAACGGCCACGGGAGGTTGACCGATGTTTGGCCTGTGCTCTGGGAGGACTAGGCTCCAGTTCCGGGTCGGAGGACAAGTACGAATCCGCCATTGCAAAATGCAATAAAGGCTCCCTTAGGCCTCAATTCAATTAACCCCTTGTCTTCCTCCCTTTTCTTTTCTTTTTTTTTTTAATATTTTTTTTATTTAAATATATATATATATGTATATATTGAATGTTTTTTTTTTTTGTATTTATCTAAGAAGACAACTATGTACAAAATAACCAGCAATGGCACCGGTTGAGGGTGATGGGCAAACCCTGGTTAAGCAATGGCCAACAGTGAATGTCCAGTATCACGAGTCCAGAACTTGTCACAAGGATGCCAGGCAAGCCCTCAGACCCAGCTTCGCAGGGCAAGGGGCAGAACGAGGCAAGGGTTCCAAAGGGAGGCTCCAAGGAGAATCGCCACAGAGTAAAAAGCGCCTCAGCCACGACCAGATACAAGGGGCGCAGAAAATGGCCGCCAACACATTGACAAAATGGCGGCCGCAACACAAACTGATCGCCCCAGCAACAGCGGCAGCAGCGAAAGGCGGGAAAACAGGCCAGGGATAAAGAGCAGGGAAAAACGCCGCTCGTAGCGCTGGCGTCGAGACTGCTCACCACCTGCAGCGCGCAGAAACGTCTCCGGCGATCCCGCTGACGAAATGAAGGCCAGGCGAGAGGCAGCCGATCCCAGGGGAGACAGTCAGCTGGCCGATCCTCAGAGCCTGCAGGGCGAACCATGCAACAGCTCCGGAGCCGCCCCTGAGAGAGCCAATGATAGATTCAAGGCGTGGGGGGGCAAAACGGCAGACCGCTAGCCTCGCGCCCACGCCAGCGGCTGAAAATAATCAAGGGAACCGCCCCGAAAGGTCGGAATCCCTAGCTGCTGTCTGACAGCCGTCAGACGCTTCAGGGGAAGGCGGGCTGGCGCCCCAGAGCCGCCACTCACCCCAGGCAGCTTTTGCAAAGGCTCTCACTAACCGAAAAAATTTTAATCAAAAGAAATAAAGAAAAGCCTAAAAACGGAAAATTCCCTAAGAAGGAATCCCAGGCAAGGCACGGAGAGAAAATGAAACACACCAGTTCACAGTGACTGAGTGAAAAGACTGGTGCATTATGGGAATGGGAGGCGTGGCCACAGCACGGAGAGAGACTCTAATTAAAATATCACCCAGTCAAAGTGAAGCAAGAGGAAGAGATCCCAGCTATGGACTGCAGGAGCAGTACTCTGGAAAATTAAAAATAACAAAATCCAGCTTTTTTGCTACATCAACACTAAGAGGGAAAAAAAAATGAAGGATTGAGCTCATTATTTAGCGAAGCTAGGTTGATAACAGATTATGGGGAGAGCGCCGAGCTCCTCAACTTTTATTTTGCTTTTTCCCTCTTCACCATATGTTCAAATGGACCTAAGAAAAACAACTGACACAAAGAAGGAGTAGTAACCTAAGGTAAGTAAAAAGATATGGAACATCTGGTTAACATGAACATGTTTATTTCCAGGACCAGATAAATTATATCTGAAAGTCTTGAAGAAGCTTGCAGATGTCCCACTGGAGCTCATTTCTGTGGCTTTTGAGAAATCATGGAGGATTGGTCACATTCACATTCTTCCTAACTTCAAGAAAGGGGTGAAAAAGAAAAATCTCACAAATACAGATTGCCAACCTGATATAAATACGTGGTAAGCTGTCAAGTTTTCGAAAGATGCCCTAATTAATTCATGAGCCATGATCCAAACTTCAAAGGAAATATAGTGGTTTATTAGGAGCACCATTCCGGCAATACTCGGATGCAGTCAGGACTGACCCCACGTAGATTTATGTTCCCCTATGACCCTGTCTCTCCCCTCCCCCCTGGCCATATCATAAATTACATTCTCCAATTAACCACTTTGGCTGGCTGTGAAACCTAACACTGATTGCGATCAGAAAAATATATGGAATTCATTTCAGTTCTCCCTCCCTTCTGCTCATGGCAACTTGAAAGCTTTGCAAGTTGACATAAGCTTCTGGGAACTGATTATTATTAAGAGGTTTGCTTCTGAACATTTAGGAAAAAATGCACTGGCTTGACAAGTGGTCCCCATGAGATCATCAAGAACAAGTCATACTAAATCAACTTGTTCTCTTATTTTTGATAATCAGTTCAGTACACCACATTCAGAAATGCAATGATCATGGTGCACCTAGGTTTCAGTAAGTATTACATGACAAAATGTCCCATGATATCTTAGTAGAGAAGAACAAAAATAAGAGAGACTGTAAAATAATTAAATAAATAAAGAGGTAGTTGAATATCTGACTCAGTCTTCCATCCTTCCGAGATAAGTAAAATGAGGACCTAAATATGCTGACTCTGTAAACCGCTTAGAGAGGGCTGTAAAGCACTATAAAGCGGTATATAAGTCTAAGTGCTATTGCTATATCGGTACCCAACAAATGAACTCACTATCATGCTGGAAGCAAATGTTGTATGAGGAGTGACTAAGTCCTGACTAAGTCCTGTGTTTATTCAACATATTTACAAGGAGCTAGACATCATTAATTAATTTGTGGACACAATGACAGAGACGACCTTAGAAGACAATGTCAAGGTTCAGAAAGATCTTGACCAAGTGGGATAATGGATACAAAGAAAAAAACTAAATTTCAAGAAGAATGATTTCTGGACCTGAAAGTTAACAACAACAAATTTCAATAAATGTTCTATAGACTATCATTAAGTGTTGTACCTTATGATTCTTGATGAACGTATCTTTTCTTTTACGTACACTGAGAGCATATACACCAAGACAAATTCCTTGTGTGTCCAATCACACTTGGCCAATAAAAAAATTCTATTCTATTCTATTCTATTCTATTCTATTCTATTCTATTCTATTCTATTCTATTCTATCTTTGTAGCCAAGAAATTATACTTTATATGTATTATAAACAACTTTTGAAGAAATGCCATACAGCTGTTCATTGATTTTTGTTTCTATTTATATAGTGTATTATCATTTAATTACATACAGGTAATTTAGTGACTGCCTCGTAGAGTGTTTATAGTTAGGAGAAATGAAAAAGTAACTTTATGACTAATCCTCACATTTAGGACCTTTACAGTCTGTAAAGCAAAGGAAAACTGACCTAGGATCCTTAGCAGTCACAGTGGTCCCAATTGTGATTGCTAAATAAAGACTACCTGTAGATTTAGACATACTCTGTAAGATATCCAGATGGATTCAACTTTCATTCAGTCTGTCAACTCATGAAGCTTTCCTGACCTGCTCCTGAGTTGCCATAGGCAGGGGGATGGGGAATCGTGCCTCGTAGCTGCATCAAGGAATTCACACCTCAGTCAAAACAAAACACATCCTAGCTGGCCAAAGTCAAGGCCATCTCCATGGAGATCCACAATGGCCAGAGGGAGTGACTTCTACGACCCACGAAATTGCTTCGTTGGGGAATGTGACTGATGACACACCTTGGGAGGGGAGGGGGAAACAGGGTCAGAGGCAAGACACGAACTGAGTGAAGTTAGAGCTGGCTTCACTTGGTCTGTGCCGACATGGCACTCCTAATAAACAATTGGATTTTTCTTGAAACTTTGCTTGAGGCTCCTGCTTTTATTAGGGCATCAGTTGGAACTCTTGACACAGTCATTGTCAGCCTCCCAAGTAGACCATATAGGAAACATGACAAGATAAGCTAACTCTATAATAAGGCTACATTAACAGAAACTTATGAATCTGGAAGTACAATTCTCCTGGTGTCTCTTTTTACAGCTTGATTATTCAGACAGAACCTTTCTAAGTTTCTTTTTCTTTCCCTTGCTCAATAGTGGGCTCTTCCCCCTTTTATCTGATCATTCCATAGGCAGCATCATCTCTTCCTCCCATCTTCTCACATTCCAATACATTACCTTCCAGGGGAAACAGGTTATGGTCTGTGAGAACAAAATATAACTGTGTAACTCCCTTCTTCTTCCAGTAACTCCCCAAAAACACACAAGGCATCTTGTAAATTTTGCTCCAGTTGAAGTGACAGCTGCCGGTGCTTTTATTGGTCATGATCTGCCTATATGCCCTCAGATCCCACAGTAAAAGCACACCCCATGATCCCTTCTTCTCTCCAGATGACAGGGATTTCTTGGCTGCTCCAATTTGTTCCCCCATGCTGGAATCCAAGGAAGCTATTGGGATATGGGGGAAGACAGATTATAGGATCTTTTCTCCTTCCAGAGAGAAGAGGAACCAGACAGGGTACATGACAAGATGAGCTCTATTTTATTATAAGGCTGTATTAAAAGAATCTTGTGCAAGCCTGAAAATACAGATCTCTCACCATCTCTTTTTATCACCTATTATTCAATGGCAGGCTTCTCACCCTTTGATTTGATTGTTCTCTAGGCAGCATTTCTTTCCACACCCCCTTCTGTTTCTTCCAAGGTCATTCCCACAGTACATAATATTCTCCTCCTCTGTTAGTTATAATAATTTTCTGTCAAAAGCAAATATGACATCTCGTATTTATATTTACAAAATTCACTGAAGTTGCATGATTACTGTTTTTCTAGTCTATGTACTGAAGTAATTTTTATTCTACACAAAATTTCTATGCCTCCCAAGAAAACATCAAGTTTTCACTAAGGTTGCAAATGCTGAAAAGTCTTGAGAGGCCTCTATTGCTCCTCAAATAAATGCAAACAAATAACATGTATTGCCTAGAAAATCACAAGAAAATTAATGGATAGCATATTCAGGTAAAGTTTAGCCTTTCTCTCATATTTTAAATTCAAAATTAATTGTATCGCATATATATCAGATTGTATGTGATATAATGAAATAAGGCTGTATCTAGAGGGTGACAGAGGTATACAGGTAATATAAAAAAGAAACCCAAAATAAATAAAAGCAGCTACAGGTAAAAATCAATTTTGCATGCATTACATTTGCAATACTTTAATTAAAAACTTCAGTTGTACAAGTAGAATTTAAAGACTACAGTTTTACAAGTCTTCAAGTCTGAAACAAGCAAAATTCTGGAATAAGCCACACAACATGCATTTTTTTAAAAAAATAACGCATATGACAGTTCCTGTCACTAGGAAGGAAAATATGAATTGTTACCTCTAAGCACTGGTAGCAAGGATATATGTATCTATGTATCTGAATACCTCACTGTCCATATTTGCACATAAAGATTATTGTATCATTTTCACATGGCTATTCATTCCTGAAAACGGTAGTTAATTATTCATACTCACAAACTGCCTGTATTCAATTACTCTGTATTCCTCTCAGCCAGGAATCTGCATTTAGGAAATAATTTCCTCCTATGAATTCCTCTCTCTCAAGCAGGTCTAGTATGAAAGATGACATCATTGCTATAGACATGCACCTGATTCTTAAGAAATTGCACCTCCTCCAATAAAGCAGGCTATTTTTTTAAAGTGACAAAGACTGCCTTTGCCAGTGTGCTATCGCACTCTGAAATATGATCTTATAATACACATTTTTTCTCTCTGCTTCACTGTCATAATGCAAGTTCTTTTTTAAAAATTATAAAGATGAAATATAGATTGCAATCCAAAGCTCTTTCACTATAGGCAGAAATATTAAACTATTGTCTTGATTGTTATAATTCTGTTCTAAATACACAAAAAAGACTAACATCTCACGTATTTAAATGGACTTCAAAATATTTTAAACAAAATATTTCTTTTTATTATCTATAGATAAGTACACAAAGTTACAAAACTAGCAATAAATGGTGAAAATCAACAAGAGCATGGGAACAATCCACACTGAGTACCTCCTGGACCGAAGCTGTAAATTTTGGTACAATGAATTTCTGGCTTTCAGGAAACAATTTTTGGTTCCTAAGCAACTGATCTATTTGGGGATCTTTTGGATTTCAATTCACTGGTAGCGTGGCCAGTGGTAACATTTCATTCTTGATTCTCTGTAGTCCTTAAGTCATGATGACTTAATAATGATATTTATATTTATTTTTGCTTGTTTTATGGTTCAATCTACATTTTATACTACTCAGTGGGGTTGGTCATAGAAACATACATATGCATTGCTACATTGTTTCATTTCTTGCCCATTCTGTATTACATTCACTAATTTAATAAAAGAGAATAGTATCACACTTTCCTCATCTGGCAATGCAAAAAACAAAAAATCCACAAAGATATAGAAGTTCAGAGAAGTGGGTTTACTGAGAAAAAGCAAAGGAGTCACTATTAGAGAATTGGAGAGAATTCCAAGAACTGCTTTCAACTCAATGTGTAACAAGACCATAAAGGTAATCTAGTTTAAGATTTATAAAGGGCATGTATTTCAGATCATGCCCCTGCCCAAGATGCCCCATCCTGTGCTTGTAACACAGGAAATCCTCCAAATTTCATAGCATTTTCACATTATTACAGAAAACGTTGTGCTCCTGAACGTCCATTTTCGGGGCGCTGCGACTCCAATCCATGGACGGGTAGTATCTCCTAGTTGCTGGGGAGAACTGAGTGCTAATCACTTCCCTTAGTTAGGCCACTCCCACTTCCACCAATCAGCTTCAGTCTTTCTTCACGAAGGCGCAGGAACAAGGTCAACTATGACAACCACAACAAGGTAAATCAGACAATAACATAACAGGAAGCCGAATGGGTGGGTATGGATTGGAGTCGCAGCGCCCCGAAAATGGACGTTCAGGAGCACAACGTCCGTTTTCCATAGCGCTGCTCCTCCAATCCATGGACAGGATGTACCCAAGTTCAACTGCCCCGGGCGGGAGGCTGACTGGAATCTTTTGTCTGGGACGTGGCCACTTGTTGCAAGACTCTACGTCCAAAGGATGCATCCGACGAGGCATACTGATCAATTTTATAATGTCGGATAAAAGATGACTCAGACGCCCAAGAGGCTGCTCTACAGATTTCAGACACCGAAGCATTCGTAGACCAAGCCGCCGACCCAGCCGCACTTCGAGTTGAATGAGCGTAAATCTTTGATGGACGAGGACGTGTTCTTGCATCGTAGGCCGTTGTGATGCAAGCCTTAATCCACCTGGCAATAGTATTAGATGACACCTTCCTCCCCATCGAAGAAGGAGTGAAAGAGACAAGCAAGGATTCAGTCTGTCTAAAGGACTCAGTACGTTTGATGTAACGCCGGAGGGCACGCCTAACGTCCAAGGTGTGCCATAGGGACTCTGACTGATGGCGAGGATGCGGACAAAAGTTAGGCAGGACTAATTCTTGAGCGCGGTGGAATCTTGAGTTTATCTTTGGTATGAAAGATGGGTCCAAACGCAGAACCACTCTATCGCTATGAAAAATACAAAGATCCTTGCGAACTGACAAGGCAGTGAGTTCAGAAACACGTCTAGCCGATGTAATAGCCAGCAGAAAAGTGACCTTAAGCGTCAGAAATTTCAGAGACACTGAAGCTAGGGGTTCAAAAGGCGAAGTGGTAAGTGCTTGAAGCACTAAGGGAAGATCCCAAGATGGGTATCTGTGTATAACAGGCGGTGAGATGTTGGAAGCTCCATGTAAAAAACTCCTAATCCTAGGATTGTGAGAGAGAGTCCGGTGTTTCTCGCACGAGATGACGGTGGATAAGGCTGCCACTTGTCGACGAAGAGTGGCGGGAGCCAACCCCTTGGCTAAACCGTCATGCAGAAAAGCGAGTACATCTGGGACATCCGCCGATGTTGGGTCCACGTGATGGGACAGACACCAGGAAGAAAAGGCACGCCAAGAAGCTTCATAAATCCTAGTGGTAGAGGGCCGTCTGGCCGCTTGAATCACCTTAATCACATCCGAGGATAATCTGTCCTTTTGTAGCTGGAGCCGCTCAAGTGCCAGGCGGCCAATCGGAGCCAACCTGGATCGGGGTGGAAGATGGCCCCCTGGTTGAGCAAATCCTCTTCCAGCGGAAGCGTCCACGGAGAAGCTGTAGATAGGCCCATTAGGTCCGCATACCAGGGCCGACGAGGCCACTGAGGTGCAATCAGAATCAACTCGGCTCTTTCCGACATCTTCCGAATCAGTCTTGGAATCAACGGTAGAAGGGGGAAGGCATAGAGAAGCCCGTGAGGCCACTGACAGCGCAGAGTGTCGTAACCTTCCGCTCCGCTGGTTGGGTAACGTGTGTAGAACCTCGGTAGCTGGGCGTTCAGGGGCGTGGCGAAGAGGTCCACTTGAGGGCGACCAAAGTGACCCACAATCTGCTCGAAGAGGGCAGGTTTGAGGGACCACTCCGCAGGGTCTATGTGTTCCCTGCTGAGCCAGTCCGCCATGATGTTGTCCTGCCCCGAGATGTGGTCCGCCACTAGAGATGCCGTGTGCCGTTCCGCCCAAGCCAACAAACTTTCCAACTCCACCATCAAGGACTTGGAGCGTGTGCCTCCCTCCCGATTTATGTGCGCCTTGGTGGTAACATTGTCCGTCCGGACTAGCACATGTCTCCCCTCTAAGTCATGGACAAAATGGCGTAAGGCGAGACGAACAGCCCTCAACTCCAGCCAATTGATGCTGTTCGCCCGTTCCGCTGGAGACCACTGACCTTGAATCACTGCATTCTGTAGATGTGCACCCCAGCCCGAGAGACTGGCGTCGGTAATCAGGACGACTCGATCCGTCTCGAGAAAGACACACCCCTTTTGTAGCGCAGGAGACCTCCACCATGTGAGCGATAGACGTATCTGAGGAGGCAAGACAATTTGATGAGTCGATGTGCTGCGGTGCGCTCTCTGAAAGGGAAGCAACAGCCATTGAAGGGGCCGGGAATGTCTGCGTGCCCACGGAACGACATGGATGCAGGATATCAACTTTCCCAACAATTGAGTTAACTGAAGCAGGGAGACCTTCCTCTGAGATTGAATGTCCTGTACCGTAGATTGGATGTCGTGAACTCGATCTGGAGACAGAAACACCTGGCCCCGCTGAGAATCCATCACCGCTCCCAAGTGCTGAAGTCTCGTCGTAGGTGTCAGATGGCTTTTTTGCCAGTTGATGGAGAACCCGTGGTTCTGGAACGTTTGGAGGACCACCTCTATGTCCTTGCATGCCTGCGATTGCGACGTTGACATCACTAGCAGATCGTCTAGGTAACAGCTGAGACGTATAGACTGAGACCTGATGGAAGCCGCGACCACCGTCACCAGTTTCGTGAAAGTCCTGGGGGCCGAGGACAGTCCGAAAGGCATCGCCCGATACTGAAAATGCATGTTGTTGTATTCGAAGCGGAGATAGCGATGATGCAACGGGTGGATAGGCAAATGCAGGTATGCTTCTCGCAGATCGACAGATTGAAGATAGTCCCCTTGCCTGATGGACGCCAGGATTGAACTGAGGGAGAGCATCTTGAACCTGCGATACAAGATGTACTGATTGAGACGTTTCAGGTTCAAGATGCCCCTGTGGCCCCCCGATGATTTGGGCACCAGAAATAAGGTAGCGTAGAATCCAGTCCTCTCCTGGCCTTTGGGGACTGGCTCCACTGCGTTGATGGAGAGGAGGTGTGAAATTTCCACTTCCATGAGTTCCCTCTGGACCTTGCACCGAGGAATGGGGCAGCGGCGGAAATTGGTGGGTGGTAACGTGTGGAACTCTAGGCGCAGGCCTTGGTGAATGGTTGCTAGGATCCAAGTGTCGGTTGTTGAGAGGCTCCACTGGAGGGAGAATTGCTGGAGCCGACCTCCAATGGGGCCTGGGAGCAACAAGTCATTTCCCCCTGCGGGGAGGTCGATAAGAGGAGCCTCGGAAGGGACGCCTCGTTTGGGATTGGCTCCGGCCTCTGTCTCGAAATGGCTGTCTCTCTGATGTCCGGTCAGATACCTGGGAATAAGAGCACTGGTAGTATGAGCCACCTGAACCCGAAGATCGAAAGGACTGACGCGGAGCATAAGGCGTATATCTCCGCTCAGACCGGCAAAAGGAAGATGGTAACACCTTGCGTTTGTCTTTATCCTCTATCAAGATTGGATCCAGACAAGGGCCGAATAGAGACGGAGCAGTAAAAGGTGCTGATGCCAATTTCCATTTGGCTTTGTTATCTGCGCGCCAATTGCACAGCCAGAAGAGGCGTCTGTTGGTTACTGTTGCAACCATCGCTCTAGAAGCAAATTTTGTCGCCGTTAAAGAGGCATCTGCGGAGTATTCTGTTGCTCCCACCAGTTTGTTAATGTCCTGGTGCAGCCTGGTATCAGTAGGGGGAAGCCTCTCTTGCAGCTGGCAGAGCCATATCAGTGAGGCCCTATTGAAAAATGATGTAGCCGTGGCCGCTTTTATAGCCCAAGCCACCGCTTGGTGCGCCTTACGAAACCCCATCTCCATTTTGCGGTCCTCCGCTTTGAGACCATCCACAACATCCGCTGTCAGCAGTGAAGAAGTAGATAGGGCAGCGACTGGAGCGTCCACAGAAGGTACGGCAAGAAGCTCCTCCAATTGTTTTTTTTTTTATTATTGAAAAAGTTTTTCAAATACAAATTTTTCCCCCTTTTTTTCCCCCCCTCCTCCCTAACCCCCCTCACCCCCCCTTCCCCTTTGACTTCTTCATAATAAAACCTAAATACATAACAGATTATATCATACTTTGCTATCCACTTACCCTATCTCCATATGCTGACCCTTTCTTTCTAATAAAATTATCATATCCCCCTTATACTATACTATAATATACATTTCAAAGTGACATTCTATTATGACATTATCTAATAACTCCTAATTTAACATAATATTATTATATCTCCCAATTTAACAATTTCTGCTCATAATCTACCCTTTTACTACCCCCCATACGGTATAACATTTCAAAACATACTTCCGCTCTAAGACTATTCAATAAATCCTAATTTAACATTTATTCAACTACCCATTTCCTTCCCCCCCATCATTATGTCTCTTAACTCAAATCTTTTACATATATTCACATCTAAACATAATATCCCTCTTCTTTAAACTAAACAATCAATAACCTAACCTATCTCCACCCACTTTCCTACAAAATTACCATAATTATTCTTAATATCTTTATTCTACCCACTCTACTAGAAAAATATTCCCTTGTGTAAATAAAATCCTAAAAGAAAAAAAAACTTTAGGCTTGTAATCCACATAGTATCTTCTGTCATGTCTTTCAACTGGATTATAAACTCCATCGCCCACGTTAGGGTAACATCGCATCCTAATTCCAACAGTATTTTCAGTATCTTCAAGTACCATCTGCCCCCATCAGTAACAAATATCTTCATATTGGAAAAAGAAAAAAAAAACCCCGACAACCACCCGAGTGACTTTATATTTATATTCCATATAATGTCTATAGAGGTGTCTTTTATCCAGATTATTAATTCCAACCACCATAATAGGGTAACAACCAGATCTTCTGCGTGCCCCAATCCAGTAGATCTCTTGCCATATAACTCATCGTACATGTAATATATTTATCAAGAAATCCAAAAAACAAACAAGATATTTCCAACCATTCAATTTAAGGCCTTTTTCACATCCCAAAAAATTCAGCACTGCAGAGATCTGCCTTATCCTCAGGATAAAATAAACCAATACTTTGCCCATTATCTTTTCGTATATTCAGTTCTCTCATTAGTAACTGGCATTACACTGTTGTTTAGTTTAAAAGTTTTTGTTTTTGTGAGACCTACTTCTTCTTTTCTTGACTTTTTGTGGGTTGGGTCTCCATCCTAAATTCCTTTCTGTAGATTGTGTATCGACTATTTGAGTTTCGTGCTGATCTATAACTTGATCCTGTTGGGTTTGCTTTTGTGGCTGAAATCTTTCTGGTTCTGTAAATTGTATATCATCTGATTGACTTCCATGCTGGTTTGTGGCTTGATAAATCATTGCATTAGAGTCCGGAACCGCCTCTCTTATATTAAATAATCCAGCTAAAACCTCTGAAGAAGAATCCAAAAACAACTCATCTGTGGAGGCTTCTTTAACTTGTTGTTTCTTCATTATTTCCATCTCCTCCTGCTTTTCTTGAATTTCTGTCTCTTGTTGATTTTGCTTTTTAAGTACCTTATAGTAAAATTCTTCCGCTTTTTCAACAGTATTTAACTGATATCTTACTCCTTGATATCTCAATATTATTCCCACTGGAACATCCCACCTGAATAAAATATTTTGTCTTCTTAAGCTCCTCCAATTGTGACTCAGCAGAATAAAGGCGTTTGTCCAGGCCACTCGGTGCTGTCAGGGAACCTGGTTGGCCAAAAGCAGATTTAACAACGTTGGAAAATAAGGGAGGACACGGAATCACATCCTGGTCTTGATGAGACACTTGGAAAAGAGCATCGTGAGGGTGCTGAAGGTCCGATGGTTTGTCTGTAGACCCTTCAGCAATACCAAATCTTGTAGCAATCTTGGCTTTATGCAATAAAGATTTGAAGACAGAAGGTCGGAACAAATTTGTGAAAGAGGGTTTCTCGGGGGGAAGATCCTCATCCTCTGAGAATTCGACATCCTCCGGACAAATTTCACCCTCTTCAGACTCCTCTGAAGAAGATTCGACAGGTCGCTGTCTACTGGTACTTGGAACAGCATCATTGCCAGGAATCTGAGCTTGAGAAGGCTGGCAGGGATTATTAGGTCTAGCCATCTCATGTTGAATGCCCGCTGCCAGGATCTTTGCCAGGGCATCCGACAACATGGATTGAAAGCTCACAGAAGTGTCAGGAACCTCAGGGCGGAGCCCCGCCGCTGTAGGTGTAAAAGTAGCTTCTGGCATCCGCCTGCAGCCCAAGGATGCATCAGAATGGCTAGAGACATCTGGCAATGACATTGATACGCCTCTGGAACGGTGTAGATTTGAAGTTGTGAGCCCTGCTGATGATTCTGCAGAGGGTCCGGCTTGTAAAGTACCAGAAGGGTCTGCAAGGCCCTCAGAAGTAGAAACCTGCCTTGACAGGGCCGCCTGATGTTGTTGGGCCCTCTCGAATTGCTTTTCCAAGGCCTCATGGCGTCTCTGTTCAGCCTTATTGATATTAAAAGATTTAGAAGCCAAACCTGATTTATGGCTTTTGGACTTCGCTTTCTTCTTGCCTGCCTTGTGATGGGAGGCAGGGTAATTACAGGCGCCCTCCGAGTCAGATGACAAGGGTATGTCCGCCATGGTTAGGAGGGCAGGGTACAGGGCGAGCAGATGCACAAAGGAGACACCAGAGTTCAACACCGAGGCCCCTTCAAGGGAATGCCCACAGTGAGGACTTCGCTGAGTAGGGGTTAAATTAGGCCCAGAAGTTGCTGGGCTCAAAACCCAATGAGGCAGGCAGGCAATTAATCAGGTAATGACCCAAGTCAACAAGTAAAGCTAATAAGTCCTCAAGGTCACACCGCTGCTGGCCGGAAACTTTTGATTTTATTGTCCTTTTTTTTTTTTTTAATTAGCTGCCTTCAAAATGGCGGCCGCCACGCCGCCACAAACTTGAAACAAAATGGCGGCGAACCAAGCTCTGAGGGAAAGGAGGCTTTTTAACTCACGCCCTGCTAGTCTTCTGACTGGAGTTTGAATACCGCTGCAGAAAACGCCGCCGAAGGTCCTCTCACGGCAAGCGCTTGCTTCCGAAGCCTCTGTACCCTCTTTGCGCCTCACAGCTGACTGGAGATCATCGGAGGCCGCCCGATGACAAGGCAGGCACTCCGGCGCCGCTTGAAGGTGTGGATTGAGGCGACGGCAGCTCTACCGGCTCCCCGGTAGGCTAGCGCGTTGCCAGCGGCAAGAAAAGCACGGATCCGCCCAGCCGGGTCGGAATCCGGCGTGCTGAAGCCCCGATCGGTGGGGAGATAGGCCGGACGGCTTGGAGCCCCAAGCTCGCCCTCAGCACACAGCACCACAGGTTTCTTCACATAGAAACTCAAAATAGCACGAAAGGGAATAGGAAAAAAATAATAAAATAAAATAATAAAGGGAAGGATTAAATTCAATTGAAGAGCACTCAAATTGCCAAGTTCTCACAGCAACTGAGTGAGAAAGACTGAAGCTGATTGGTGGAGGTGGGAGTGGCCTAACTAAGGGAAGTGATTAGCACTCAGTTCTGCCCAGCAACTAGGAGATACTACCCGTCCATGGATTGGAGGAGCAGCGCAATGGAAAATATGTCCAATTTTATGTTTTATTTTTATTAGTTTTATCAGTGAAAAAATAACACGTCTCAAGATATAATAAAGTACAAAGTTGCTTATATTGTTAAAATAAAGCTATTCAATTCTAGTGCAATACAGGTAGTCCTTGAATTATGACAATTGAACCCAAAATTTCTGTTGCTAAGTGAGACATTTGTTAAATGAGTTTTGCCCCATTTTATGACTTTTCCTGCCCCCGTTGTTAAGTGAATCATTGCAATTGTTAAGTCAGTAACCCAGTTATTAAGTGAATCTGGCTTCACCATTGACTTTGCTTGTCTGCAGGTTGCAAAAGCTGATCATGTTACCCTGGGATACTGCAACCATCATAAGCACGAAGAGAGCTGCCAAGCATCTGAATTTTGATTATGTGATCACGTGGATGCAACAGTCATAAGTGTGAAAAACGGTCATAAGTTGGGCGTTCGTCCTACTGTGATATGCCCTTTCTCTGCATCGTCCCAGGACTGGCCAAGAATGGGTTGAATCGTCTGTTTCCTGTTGAGACTGAGCTGTTTCTTTTAGCCATGCCTCCTTCCTCCACCTTCCTGCCCTAGTTTAGGCAAGGATGTAGCTGTAAAGACAACTCAAACCATGCAAGCATTAGTTCCCAGATCACAGGCCAAGCGAAAAAGCAGGGTGGAGCTTGGCCACTCCTGGGACGATGCAGAGAAAGGGCGTATCACAGTAGGACCAATACCCATTCTTCTGCAAGCTCCCAGGAGTGGCCAAGAATGGGACTTACCAAAGCCTCCCCCAATCACGGGTGGGAAGCCGCTTGGCCAGAACCTGTAGTCTCCCCATGTACACGTTGTAACACCCTTCACCCAAATGATGCCTCAGCCGGAGCATAGACGTCAACTTTGTAATGACGGATAAAGGGTGAGGGGGAAGCCCAGGTGGTGGCTCTGCAGATGTCCTCAATAGAGGCCTGCATTGCCCATGCTGCAGAGGTGGCAGCACTGCGAGTGGAATGGGCCATTACACCCCTAGGGGTTGGTAAGGCCTGAACATGATAGGCCAATGCAATGCAAGCCCACAGCCAACGGTCTATGGTAGATGGGGTCACCTTGGCACCTGTAGAAGAGGGATGGAAAGACACAAAGAGTGCTTCTGTCTGACGAGAGTTGGATGTCCTCTTGATATAAATCTTGAGAGCCCTCCTAACATCCAAAGTGTGCCATGTATGCATGGGAAGGTCCTGGGCAGAAATCAGGCAAGATAACCTCCTGGGCCCTATGGAACCTGGAGTTTACTTTAGGGATGAAGGAGGGATCCATCTGGAGGACTACCCTATTAGGATGAAAAATGCACAAATCCTGTCGGACTGAAAGAGCAGCCAGTTCGGAAATGTGTCTGGCGGAGGTGATAGCCACCAAAAACGCAACCTTGAATGTTAAGAATCGTAAACTCACTGTCCGTAAGGGTTCGAAAGGTGCTGATGTCAGGGCCTGGAGTACTTTAGATAAATCCCATGTGAGGTATTTATGGACAACCGGTGGTCTGAAGTTAACCGCTCCCTTGATAAACCGCCGGAGAACCAGTTCATGAGCCAATGATAATCTCTTCCCACACCGCAAGACCGTGGACAGTGCTGCAACCTGTCAACAAAGGGTGTTGTCCAGCCCGTCCTGCAAAAATCTAGAACATGTGGTACTGCAGTTGAGGTGGGGTTGAGGTTCCGAACCCCACACCATTTGGTAAATGATGACCATGTCGAATTGTAAATACGATTCGTAGATGACCTGCAGGAAGCCTGGATGGTTCTAATGACCCTGGAGGAAAACCCATGTTTCCTCAGGAGTCTCCAAGTGCCAGATGGTCAAGTTGAGCCACTGAGGCTCCAGATGTTGTAAGACCCCCTGTCTGAGGGAGATCCTCTCCTGAGGAATCCTCCAGGGCCGAGACACTGAGAGGCACACTAGGTTCGCAAACCACGGGCGTTGGGCCAGTGGGGAGCAACTAAAAGGACTTCCGCCCACTCCTGTATTACCTTCTGTATGGCTCCTTGAATGAGTGGAAGAGGTGGAAAAGCATAAAGTAGGCCTTTGGGCCAAGGGCTGCGTAAGGCATTGGTCCCCTCCGTCCCTTGTGACGGGAACCTGGTGAAATACTGAGGAAGCTGAGCATTTTGCTGAGAGGCAAACAGGTCCACTACTGGCTGACCGAATCTGACTGTCAGTTCCTAAAAAAGATTGGGATGTAACCTCCATTCTGCATTGTCTACTGTGGACCGGCTGAGGCAGTCCGCCTGTGTGTTCGCCGTCCCCACGATATGCTCCGCTTTGAGAAAAAGCAAATGCTTCTCCGCCCACTTCCCCCTGAGCCATGTGGCCCTCAAGATGGGCTCCCCAGCCAAAAAGGCTGGCATGTGATGTTATCGTGATGCAACTGGGCTCCTTGAAGAGTCAGCCCTTGTCCAGTGCTGGAGACATCCACCAGTGGAGGGAGTGTAACACATTCGGGGGAACACTCCACCTTCGCCCATGAGCTGCTGTTGCCTGACTGTTGGTACGGGAGCAGGAACCATTGAAGGGTCCTGGCGTACAGCCTCACCCATGGCACTATTGAGATGCATGACATATACATCCCCAACAGCCTGACTAGTAGGGCAATGGGAACCCGACGTTCTGAGTTTACCTGTCGAAGCAGGGCAGTCAGATTCTCCTTACGGTCTTGGGAGAAGACCTGTCCCAGCCTGGTGTGGATTTCCATCCCCAAGTGTAAGAGTCTCGTGGCTGGAACCAGGTGACTCTTTGGGGAGTTCACAGAGAACCCTTGTTGTCACAAAACGGTGCTCGTTGTCTGCAATGCCTCCTTGGCCTTGTCAAAGGAGGACGCTTGCACAAGAATGTCGTCTAAGTAGCATTGTAGATGAATAGGGATTGATCGAAGGTAAGCTGCCAGCGCCACCAGAACCTTGGTGAAGGCCTGGGGCACCGACACTAGTCCGAAGGGCAAGGCCCTGTATTGGTAGTGAGTCTGTTTGGAGCAGAAGCGAAGATACTGGAGATGTGCCAGGAGGATTGGCACACGGAGGTAAGCCTCTGTAAAACCTATTGATGGCAGGAAGTCCCCTCCCGAACCCCCTCTAGGATGGTGGTGAGGGAGTTCATTTTGAACCTTTTGTAGACCAGATACAAATTTAAATTTTTTAGATTTAGAATTGCTCTCCACCCCCCGAAGACTTTGGAACCATGAAAAGGGTGGAATAAAATCCCCGACCCCTCTGGCACTCTGGGTCCATCTCGATTGCCTGAATCTCCAGCAGGTGCTGGATGACGGTTTCCAGGAGACCTTCCTGGTTCATGGAACAGGGCAGCTCACAAAGTGGTTCGGGGGAGTGGAGAGAAAGTCCAAGCTGAGGCCAAGCCTCACTGTATTGAGGACCCAGAGGTCGCTCATTATCATCTCCCATTGGGGCGCAAAAAGAGCCAATTGGCCGCCAATGGGGACTCTGGACATGGAGTCATCGTGGTCTACGAAAGGCGCGACCTCCTGCCCCTCGAAAGGGCCGTTTGCTCTGGAGGTTTTGCCTGGGCTGGGCGCGGAACCCTGTCCTATCCTGTTGGCGTTCTGCTCGCTGAGGAAAAAAACATTGAGTTTGCTGAAACGAAGGACTGGAATCAGATCAATATGAGGACCTGTGATAATATGGAGTAGTGCGCCTCTCCCCCTTTTTAAAGGAGGATGGAAGGACCTTTCATTTGTCCTTATCTTCTATCAGGACCAGTTCCAGGGCCACCCCAAAGAGGGTGCCTACCTTATAAGGGGCTGAGGCCAGCTGCCATTTGGATTTGGCATCTGCTTGCCAATTGCAGAGTCAAAGCATCCTCCTCGATGTTACGGAGAAGGCCAGTGCTCTAGAAGCATACTTAGCTGTGGATAAGGTTGCATCCGCAGAAAATTGTGTGGCGGTAATCAGTTTATTTAGTTCCTGGTGGAGCCTGGTTTCACTGGGTGGAACCCTCTGTTGCATCTGTTGCAACCACAGTAACAAAGTGCAATTAAAAAATGAGGCTGCAGATGCGGCCTTAATTGCCCAGGCTGAGGATTGCTGTGCCTTGCGCAATGTCAACTCCACCTTCTTATCCTCCAGCTTCAGTCCTTCCGCTATATCGCCTGATACTAATGAGGGAGAGAAAAGTGATGCCACTGGCAAATCAACTTTGGGCAATTGTAGATGGTCCTCCAATGCTGGAGCTAGATGGTAAAAATGGCAGTCAAGGCCACTTGGAGTAGAGAAGGACTCTGGCTGTGCCCATTGTTGTTGCTCCACATCAATGAACAATTGTGGAGCTGGAACATCCTCCTGCACAATGGCTGGTTTAGAGAAAAGATGATCACTGGGGCTCGTAGGTCCCAGTGAGCTGAGTGAAGGGTCTAACCCCATCCCTGCAGTCACCCGTGCCTTGTGTAGAATTATTTAGGAGGAAAAAGGCTGGAAAAGGCCGGCACATTGGGCGTTAATCCTTCTCCTCCGACAAATCTACTTCTCCTTGACCCCCCTCTTGAATTAATGAATCCTCTCCATCAAAAGATTCATCCTGTGATTGGGACTCTTGCCTGTAGGGCTGGTCCCTCATTAAATGCCCTCCCTGAGGGAGACTAGTGAAAGCCTCCACTGGAGGGGCTGCATGCCTCTCCATTTATCGTCAATTGCTTGAGAGACTGTTTGCGCAATGAGCAATTTAAGATCAGCAGGTAAATCAGAAACACAGTCCTCACCTTGCCTCAAGCCAGCTGCTGTTGGTGTAAATGTCGCTGAAACCTCCTTTCCAGAGGTGGAGGGCTGTGATGCAGGAGCAGGAGCTGCTGGGCAGAAAATAGAATCTTGCACAAAGGCAGTATCAGTATTAGGAGACAAGTTAAAGGAATGCTCACTTGCCCTCTCTGGTGACAAAGGTTGGGCAATTGCAGGCTAATGAGTCAGCAACCTCTCAGCAGAACCAGAGCTGAAATTTCCCCTTTCGGCCCTGTTAGGGGCTTGCTGGGACTGACCTTTTTCTGCTCTGTGAATCTGTTTTTCCAGAGCTTTATGTCTCCTGCTGGCATCTTTTTCAGAAGCTTTAGAATGCTTCTGCTTCCCTTGGGCCCCAGATTGAGGAGTGACCTCCTGAAGGGTTGCAATATTTGTACCCAGAGCTGAATTGCTGGAGCATTGCTTTTTGGATCTATGCCCAGCAGCTCTTCCCATTTTTGCAGTTTAAAAACTGCAATCGTTGCAGAAACTCCTTGCAAACTCCTGCAGCCCAACGGCCTCCTGCAATCAGTATGCCTAGCTGAGACTAGGCAGGGACTTAAAGCCTACCAGGCTAGCAGGGGCAAATCTGAGTATGCCTAGGCAGGGACTCCAATGGCCTCCACTGAGGCTGTGGCTCCTGGGTATGCTCAGCAGCTGCTGGGCAGGGACTCCAAACCTCTCCTGAGGTCTCAGCCACTGAGTATGCCTAGCCAAAACTAGGCAGGGACTCCTTCTCGCTCCAACGAGGAAAATAGGCCCACAACGACTCACCCAACTCCTCTGTTCAATCTGTGGGCCCCTCAAATTCAGGCACCTGGGGCCTTCAGTACAAGTGTCCCTAGCTGAAGCTAGGCAGGGACTCTTATCACACTGCTGTGATTAATTTTGGGGCCTCCAACGGCTCACACAGCCCAGCTGATTAACAAAGGGAGCCAACAGTCCCGCAGGCTCCCTGGCCTCTCTTGCAGCACCGCTTCAATCTAGGCTGTTAATGGCTTAAAAGGAGGAAATCCGACAATCCCGCTGGTTTCCTGCTAGAAGCGATCGGCCGCTGGCAACTGCGAGCCCACAGTTGCTCAGCCCTTGATTTAAAAGGTCAATCGCAAAACACACGGAATCAAGCTGCTGCTATAAAAGGCAGCCATCACCTTCAAAGGCAAAACATCTAAGAATAATAAAGAAATAGAATTCTCACGATCCTGCAGTTCAGAAGTGGCCAGGAATGCTTTGAAACATCTTGTTCGGGTTAAGACCAAGCTGAAACTGGGGCAGGAAGGTGGAGGAAGGAGGCGTGGCTAAAACAAACAGCAGCTCGGTCTCAACAGGAAACAGACGATTCAACCCATTCTTGGCCACTCCTGGGAGCTTGCAGGAGAACACTTTTTTCAGAGCCGTTGTAACTTTGAACAGTCACTAAACTATAAGTCAAGGACTATCTGTAATGAAAAATATATTTATTAAGTTTCTTAATTTGACAGAATTTCAAATTCTTTTTTTACAAAATCAAATCCCTAGTTTTCTTTAATCTAATTTAAAATCTTTCTTTCAATTGTAAATATGTAAACCAATGGCAAACATGTCCTTCTAATTCCAACTGCTCTTTAGATTTGAGGATAGAGTCACCATAATTGAAAAATATTATTTGACGGTAAATCCACCAGTCTGGCCTCCATTTCTTCTCTAAAAATAGCTTCTTGGGATGACACCCAAAGAGGCATGTTCACAGAAAACATGTGATTTATATTTATTCCAAACTCTTAGGATGGTATGTCTAACGAAGCGGCTGTTGAAACCAACATTTACTTAACCTTATCATGCTATAAATAGGTATGCCATCCAAATCTTAATTCAATTCAAGTAACCTCTTCGTTTGGAGAGTCAGACCAAACAATAGGCATCAAAGTACTATTTCAAATCTGGTAAACCCAAGCCTCCTCTTTCCTTAGCATCTTACAGTAATTTTACATCTAATTCTTGGTTTTTTTGCCTTGCCATATAAAAGCTCTTAATCTGCCATAGTTAAATGGAATAGCAGTTATAAATATTGGTAGACTGAAACAGAAAAAGCAGCTTTATTAATTTTAATTAATTTTGTTTCTGCTCGTAACCACTTTTGGATTTTGTCCTTATGGTGGAAAAAAGTGAAACTTTGATTTTGGGTATTGCTGATTAGATAGATTTGTTACAGAAATGACTAGTATATATTATTATGTAAAAATAAAAAAATGAAGTATGTTATTACCTTATTCTATTGTGCTAAAAGGAGTTGGAAATGCTTTTCCCTTTCTTCTTTCTTTTACCCTACACTTTTTCCTCTTCCCCTTTTCCTCTCCTATTTTCCCATTATTTCCATTTTTCTTTGCATTTCTGTATTTTATATTTTGATAACTAATAAAAATATTGAAAATGTCATCTATTGACATCTATGCAGCAAAGCTGGAGTTCCTGTACAGCAAGGGTGTCAAACTCAATTTCGTTGAGGATTGTGGTTGACCTGGCCGGGGGGTGGAGGGGACATAGCCAGCTCCCACTGTTGCTGTGCTCGCTCTCCTTGGCCAGGTTATGTGTGCAGGAGGGCAAAGTGTGTGGGTCAGAGGGAGGCTCACTCCCTTTCCTAGAAAGGAGACCCGGCTTTGTAACCAAAGCATCCTCAGTGGTAGGATGGGAGACCACCAGGAGAGGTCAGGACGATGGGACGAAGGAGATGACAAAAGGCAGCATGGCTGCTGGTGGCCAACTGCTAAGGAAGGATTTCCCTCAGACCCTCACTCTCTCTCATTATAATCTATCTCCTTCCTTCCTTCCTTCTTTTCCCTTCCCTTCTTTTCCCTTCCCTCTCCTTTCTTTCTTCTTCCTTCTCCTCTATCCTTCTTTTTCCTTCCTTGCTCTCTTCCCCTCTTCCCTTCTTTTTCTTTGCCTTTCCTCTTTCCCATTCTCCTTTCCTGTCCCTGTTGTGGCCTGTCAGCTGCTGGCCCTTCCAGCAGCCAAATCAGAGGAGGCGGCGGCATGGGAGTCAAGGTCACTATCAAGGCAACCTGGGGAAGACGGAATGGAAGAGACTTGAAGAGCAACAAATGATTAGGGGGCTGGAGGCTAAAACATATGAGGAACGGTTGCAGGAATTGGGTATGTTTAGTCTAGTGAAAAGAAGGACTAGGAGTGACATGATAGCAGTGTTCCAATATTTGAACGGCTGCCACAAAGAAGATGGATGGAAACTAATTAAGGAGAGAAGCAAGCTAGAATTAAGGATAAATTTCCTAACACTGAGAACAATTAACCAGTGGAAGTTGTGGCTGCTCCATCACTGGAAGCTTTTAAGAAGAAACTGGACAGCCACTTGTCTGGAATAATATAGGACAGTGATGGCTAACCTTTTCCGGACCAAGTGCCCAAAGCATGTGTGTGTGCGAATGCGTGAGTGCGCACGAACCCCTGAAATGCAATGTGTGCAGACCGTGTGTGCACCCCACCCCCGCGCATGCACACACGGCCCCCCACACGTGCCCTGCTCCCACATATACACACATGGCCCCCCGCACGCGCCCAGCCTCCATGCACATGCATGTGTGGCTCCCCCACATGCGCCCCGCCCCCATATATGTGCGGCAGAGTCCTGAAAACCAGCTGGCCAGCGGGAGGCGCATGCGCATGCATGGTGAAGCTGCACTGGGGTAACGGCTCACGTGCCATGAGAGACAGCATTGAGTGCCACCTGTGGCATGCGTGCCATAGGTTCGCCATCTATACGCCATCATACAGGATCTCCTGCTAGAGCAGGGGGTTGAACTAGAAGACCTCCAAGGTCCCTTCCATTCTATTGTGTTCTGTTGCTCCAATAGGCATTGTAGCTTGTTGAATGGACCTTTTTCAGTGTGGATTCAGGCTGAGGCAGAGCACTGAAATGGCATCTGTTATGCTTGTTGGTGATCTTTGGAGGATTTGGGATGACGGTAGTGTGACCATATTGGCTCTCCTGAACTCCTCAGCAGTATCCTTTAACCACAGTATCCTTCTGGACCAGTTTCAGGGAGTAGGAGTGGTTACAGTGGTTCTCATCCTTCTCCGATGGCTGCTTCCAGTCAGTGTTGGTAGGGGAGGAAAGGTTGAGCCCTAAGCCCCTGCAATGTGGGGTTCAATAGCAATAGCCTTTAGACTTATATACTACTTCACAGTGTTTTACAGCCCTCTCTAAATGGTTTACAGAGTCAGCATATTTTTCCGAACAATCTGGGTCCTCATTTTACCGATCCCGGAAGGATGGAAGGCTGAGTTCAACCTTGAGCTGGTGAGAATTGAACTCTGGCAGTTAGCAGAATTAGCCTGCAATATTGCATTTTAACCACTGCCCACCATGGCTCTTCAAGTCTTCCTCTGCTCTTTTTTAACATTTACATGAAACCACTAGAAGTCATCTGACAGTATGGGGTTTAGTGTTGGTATGCTGATGATACTCAATTATATACCTCCACCTCTAGCCAGACAAGTGATGCTGTGCCAGTGCTGATCAAGTGCTTGGAAACTATAAGGGTCTGGCAGGAGAGGAACCAGCTTTGACTCAACTCTTACAAGACAAAGCACTTATTGCCTTTTGCCTGTCACCCAGACCCAAATGATACTCAACTTTTGACTCTGGACAGAATGGCACTTCCTCAAACTGAGCTGGTGCACAATTTCAGAGTCAAGGAGCAAGTGGTAACTATGGCTAGGATGGCCTTTGCACAGATTCATCTAATGTGACAATTGCACCTTATTCTAGACTGGGAGGCCTTGCTCATGATCACTCATGTTGTTTCCTGTTTGGATTAGTGAAATGGGCTGTATAGAGTTGCAGACCACCCAGAAACTTCAACAGGTTCAGAATTAAGCAGAATGCACCATAATGAGGGCCCCCACATTTGCCCATGTAACACCTTTATTGCATGAGCTGCACTTCTCTAAGAGCACTGTGTCAACCCTGAAACTGATCTGACTGAAATCAGCTTGAAGCTTCAGTGCTGCCACTGAATGGTAAAATGTTATGATTTGAAAAATTCTATTCTCATTTTCAGGAGATTTTGTAAATATCTTGCTGGTTCCAAATGCCCTTATTTATCCAATTTCTGCCACATCCCTTATTATTTCAGTGAGCAGTTGTTTGGCTTGGTCATATTCTAAAGAAATCAGGAATGTTACAGAACACCCAGTCATAATGCCAACCTTCTATACAACCTGTTTCCAGTGAGGGGACAAAAAATGTCCATTAAGTCAAGGAGTCATTGCAACTGGGAAGAATTTGATTTTCAGTCAAATGTTTATCATCATCCTCCTGCCCTGGACTTCAACCATTCCTGTTCCAAATCTTAACTGAGCATTTGCTGTTCCATTGGGTGCAGCAAAGATTCATCTCAAAATTTTGTTTGCGCTATTGCAAATAAGAGATGGAGGGAGAGGTGTTGGACTGAGGATGAGGAGGGTGAGTGGAGCTACTCCATGGGCCCTGGGGCTAACACGATGGACATCCTAAGGGAGCGCTTTAGGGAGGCCAGCTTCCGCAATGCACTGTCCTGGCAGCCCTGGGCAATGGGGGTAGAACCTCCAGCAACATGGCAAGGAGGGGGCTCAGGCCGCAGCTCTGGTACTCGCTTCCATCTTGGCAGTCTGAAGTTCCGCTTGGACCAGGCGCCCAGTCGAGGTAAAGAACACCCAGGGTCTTGGGACCAAGGTTGTTCTCTGGTGGAGGCACTGAACAAGCACCACACAAGAAACTTGTGGAGCAGGAGACCGATCAGCCGACCCAGGGTGGCCACCCGAGTTTTCCACAGGTTGATAGGTGGGCAGCTGGTGTGGCTAGAACACCTGACCAGGCTCCATTGTGGGGCCCAGGAATGTGGCCTCAACAGGCACTCTGGGGTCCACCTGCGATACAGACTATCTTTGATGGCAGTCCTGACCGGTTGGCCCTCTTCCTCAGTCAAATAATCAGCCATATGGACTTTTATGGATGCTTTTACCCATCCCAGTGGGCGATGGTGATGGCTGTTACACCAGTACTGACGGGGAAGGCCGCGGATTGGGTAGCTGACCTCCATAGCGACCATGCCAGAGAACTGGCGGACATGGGACATTTCCTGGAGGCTATGCGCTTCAGGTTCGAAGACGAGTCCTATGCACAGGTGGCGGGGGGGAAGCTCGTGGCGCTTAAGCAGAAGGGCCGGTCAGCAAAGGAGTACGTATGTGAATTCCATAAGATCGCTGGGAGATTGCAGGCATGGCCAGAACGCCTCCTGGTTCATCAATTCCACACGGGGTTGGACTGGGACCTTTGGCAAGCCTGTGTATATTGGGGTTTACCCCGTCTGACCGACTAGTTCCGGGCAGCAATAGACATGGAGGTTGAGCTGAGGGAGTTTCGGGCATGGGGGGGACGGAGGCATGGGACAGCAAAAAAGGGCGATGGACCAGCCACTGCCCTCAAGGGAGACAAGGCCCGCTGTAGCTATCCAAAACCCTACTGACAAGGCCAGGAGGCCGTTGTTCCAATGTTTCAGGTGCAACCAGGTGGGCCATCAGGTGGCGGAGTGCCCAATGCCAGTCCCACAAACACCGGCTCCAAAAACACCTCCAACTGGCCAGAGGACGACCCCGAACGACACCTGAGCAGTCACAGGTGACACAGACACTGCCGGCAGATGTAGTTACACCCACTAGGGAGGCCTGGGTTTCACTAGGAACAGGGTGGTTCCCGTGGTGTCCGGGGATAGCGATGATGAGGACCCAGAAGACAAATGGGATCACTCAAATGGTGAGTGACCCCATTTGTCCCTTCGTGACCCTGTAGACGTCCAGAACCCTCACCCCTCTGAATGGGTCGAATATGGTGCCCTAGGTGATTCAGGATGCACGCGTTGCTTAATACGCTGTGCTGTGGTAGCGGAATTGGGGGCCTGCACGGTGCAGATGAGGGGGCCCATTAAGTTCAAACAGATGGATGGGTCCATGCTGGGGGGGGCCCTCCGGCTACCCATCTCATGGAACCAGTTAGATTAGAGATAGGGGACCATTGGGAGAGTATCCGGTTCATTGTAGTTGAAAAAATGATTGAGCCTATCATATTGGGCTTGGCATGGTTAGATAAATGGGAGCCCACATGATGGGAAGGGGATTTCCAGAAGCTGCAATTGGCGCTCAGTCCTGAGTTGCCTGCAGTAGGACAGGGGGGACTTTGACGGAGGGGCCTGTACCAGCTGACAAAGACCAGGGGTTCCCGAGTATCTACGGGGATTTGGCAGCTGTTTTTAGCAAGGAAAAGTGTGGAGTATTGCCCCTGCATCGCTTGACCAATTATGCCATCGAGTTAATTCCAGGAGCTAAACTGCCAAAACCCCGTATGTACTCAATGACACCAAAGGAGCTTGAAAAATTGAGAAGTTATATAGACAAGAATCTAGGTAGAGGTTTCATCCGACCCAGCAGGTCCCAAATGGCAGCACCTGTCCTCTTTCGGGAGAAAAAGGATGGAGGTTTACATCTGTGCGTTGACTTCCGTGGACTTAATGGAGTGTGCGTGGAGCATCTCTACCCATTGTCGCTAATGAAGGACCTGCTTGCTACCTTAGCGACGGGTCGCATCTTTACAAAACTTAACGCGCGAAGCCTATTACCGGGTGTGTATCCGACCAGGGGACGAATGGAAGACTATGTTCAACTGTCTCCTGGGGAGTTACCAATTCCAGGTCATGCCGTTTGGGTTGCAAGGGCCCCTCGCTGTGTTTATGCAGTTGATCAATGAAGTCCTGCATGAACACCTCTACCGGGGGGGGGGTCCTTGTGTACCTGGAAGACATTTTGATCTATACTCAAACACTGGAGGAACACTCTCGGTTGGTACGTAAGGTCTTGGAGAAATTGTTAGCAGCCAAATTGTTTGTGAAACTCCCAAAATGCGAGAAGGGGGATAGACAGGGGAGGCTTCTGTGG
Organism: Pituophis catenifer annectens; assembly: GCF_029215685.1. Lineage (NCBI taxonomy): Eukaryota > Metazoa > Chordata > Lepidosauria > Squamata > Colubridae > Pituophis > Pituophis catenifer. The sequence continues at coordinate 96,075,013 of NW_027256886.1, read as the reverse complement.
GGCAAGGCTGAGGGAGAGAAGGGGATAGGATGGGGAGGGTTCTGTGGGGCACAGCTGAAGGAGAGAAGAGGATAGGATAGGAGACGTTTCTGTGGGGCAAGGCTGAGGGAAGGGGGATAGGATAGGCTTCTGTGGGGCAAGGCTGAGGGAGACAAGAGGAGAGGAGAGGCCGATCATAACTACTCATTAATTTTCAAGCTGAAAGTGTTGATTTATCAAGCCCGATCACATAGTTTTGTAAAGGAGCACGAGTATTCAGCTAGTTAACTTATATTTGGTAAAAGACACTGGCAAGAAACTTTCTCACCAGTCTTTTACCAAATATGTTAATTCCCTAATTCCAAAAACTTGTTTGGTTCTATCTTATCTCACTGCACCACCATCAGTGAGATAATAGGCTGATTAAAAGACAACACAATCGCTTTAGATTTGGAGCACTTGGAAGTCATTCAATAGCACACAAATCTCTCTGTGCTAACTCTGAGGAAGTCCTAAGAAAATTAAAATTACTGTCCTAGAATCGTAGCAACCAATACTGAGGCTGTTCAGGAGAATGCGGAGAGTAATCTGTTGTGTCTGAATTAAAAAAATTAACTTGCAGGGAATTGCTTCTTTTTAATCTCCTAAAAGTCTTTCATATGTATGAAGCCTCCACCTTTTGCCTTGTTTTCTTCTTCATTGACCAAGTGTGACTAGACACATAAGAATTTTGTCTCTGGTGCATAAGCTCTCATTGTACAAACAAACAACAAAGTGATCGATCGTAAATCATAGCTACAATCATTGATTACAAGTTACAAACAAGTGATAAATCATAAGATACCAATAGGAGAAGGTAGCAGGAAAGATGAGACAATGAGAAAAGATGAGAAATGAGAAGTTGAGAAGGATAATTCCAATACCGTCTACTACATGGGTAAATATTTTTAGGCCTCAAATAGTGCTGTGGGAATTAGGTGTTCAGCAGAATGATGGCATGGGGGAAAAACTATCTTTGTGTCAAGTTGTTTTGGTATGCAATGCCCTATAGCAGCGTCCTGAGGGGATAAGTTGAAACAATTTATGTTCAGGATGAGAGGGGTCTGTAAATATTTTCTCAGTCCTCTTTCTAGTTCATGCAGCATACAGATCCTCAATGGAAGACAGGCTGGTTGCAACTGTTTTTTTCTGCAATCCTAACTATCCATTGAAGTCTGTACCTGCCCTGTTTGGTTGCTGTGCCAAACCAGGCAGTTATTGAGGTACAAATGACAGACTCAATAATTCCTCTGTAGAATTGTAGATCTTGGGCAATCTGAGCTTTCTGAGTTGATGCAGGAAGAACATTCTTTGTGGTGCTTTTCTAATGATGGTTCTAATGTTAGGTGTCCATTTCAAGTCCTTGGAGATAATAGAACCTAGAAACATGAAAGTCTCTACTGTTGAAACTGTGTTGTCTAATATTCTAAGAGGTGGTGGAATAGGAGAGCTTCTTCTAAACTCTATTATTTCTACAGTTTTAAGAGTATTCAGCTTGATTCTTCTAGCTGCACCACAGTGCCAGTTGATCTACCTTTCGTCCATATGCAGACTCATTGTCTCAAATGAGACCAATGACTATTGTATCATCTCCAAATGCCAGGACTTTTAACAGAGGGATCCTTTGAGATGCAGTCATTGGTATATATGGTATATTGGTATATATTTTATCAGGTCCGCCTGATTCCCCAGTTGCGTCCCTTTCTGGGTCGGGACTCCTTATGCACGGTCACTCATGCCCTCGTCACTTCTCGCCTGGACTACTGTAATGCTCTCTACATGGGGCTCCCCTTGAAGGGCATTCAGAGGCTTCAACTGGTCCAGAATGCAGCCGCGCAGGTGGTTATGGGAGTGTCATGGCGCTGATCTGTCCCCGTCCACACACACACACAAACACAGCCAGCTGAGGGTTAAGGAAACACTTTGGCACACCCAGGTCTTTATCTCCAACTTGGCAGCGATTTACACACCGTCTGCCAAGTGCGTTTATTTCCACAAAACAGAAAGATAAGATACTTAGCGTACAAAAAGTCCAATCAGAATAATATTTCTCTCAGCAGTTCCGGACGAGGCTTTAGTGACTATCCAAGGTTTACTTTTGTTCGTCACAAGGATCACTGGCCACCACCCTCTATTATATAGTCTCTGGGGTGTGGTCCAGTGACTCAGTTCTAATCCCTAGCATGCCTCCTGAGCTGCTGCAATCGTTTATCACGCCTTCGGAGGCGTGCGTCCAGGAATGATGTTTCTCCTTCGCTCTCATCCGAGCCACCTGTCTCCCTGCTAATCTCCTCTCCCTCGGCCGGCACCTGAGACAGTGCCAGAGGGGAGGGGCCTGGAGAGGGAGGCCTGGCTGACTCCTCTTCCTCATGCTCGGAGCTTTCTTCCTCCGATGGGACAGGCTCAGAGGACGGGGCCACAACAGGCGCTCCCATGTAACACCTCTCCTGTACGAGCTGCACTGGCTTCCGGTGGTCTTCCAGGTGCGCTTCAAGGTATTGGTTACCACTTTTAGAACACTCCATGGCTTAGGACCTGGGTATTTACGAGACTGCCTTCTGCCACCGATAGCCTCCCACCGGCCAGTACGCTCCCACAGAGAGGGGCTCCTCAGGGTGCCATCGGCAAGCAGTGTTGGCTGGCGGCCCCCAGGGGGAGAGCCTTCTCTGTGGGGGCACCTGCCCTTTGGAACGAACTCCCCCCGGAAATACGGAGGATTCCGGATGTACGCACTTTCCGCCACACCAAGACTTTTTTATTTCAACAAGCTGGGCTGACCTAACTCTTTCAAATGCTAATTTTAATTCGTTTTTTAAAAAGGGGGTGTTTTAATGCGTAAGGGCAAAATTCATTTAATATGTTTTAAATTGTTTTTTAAATTTTATATATTGTTATGTGTTTTATCTGGCTGTTCACCGCCCTGAGTCCTTCGGGAGAAGGGCAGTATATAAATCTAATAAATACAAATACAAATATATAAAGTAATGGAGAACGTACTGGGGGCTCCTGTGCTAATTGAATGGGTATTCACTATGATTTTCCCTAGCTTCACCTGCAGCTTCCTATATGTTAGAAAGCTTATAATCTATCTACAAGTGTGGTCAGGCACAGCTAGCTGAGTCAGTTTAGACAGGGATTTCTGAAATGTTGGTGTTGAATGCCAAGCTGATGTAGATGACCAGGCTGAGCCCGAGGGAGGAGTCAAACGCAGCATATGTCATGAGTTCCTGTGTGTCCACAAGAGATCTAAGTCCAGCCCATCTTGAATACAATTTTTAATTCCCGCAGATTCCCTTAATGGTCATTTGGCCAAATTTTTGTAGCAACCTAAGCTTGCAATTATACTCATTTGAACTGCCTGAATCTCCGGATTTCCCCAGCCTTTGACAGCTGAAGTCTAAAAAAAGGACCATTACTTAGGTCTTTGGGGATTCAAGATGTTGTAAGATGTAGCGCAGTGCCATACTGACAGAACCATCTGCTGATCTATTTGCAGGGTAGGCAAATTGCAAGGGGTCTAACCTTTTGAATGTTTTCATAACTATAGATGTCTGTAGTTCAGTCTGTAGTCATTCAGCCTCCTTGATGGAGGCTTAAGTTTAGTTTAGTTTATTGTCATTGCACATGATACAACGAAATTAAATGCCTTCTTCAGTGTACATTTATAACTATAAAAATAAAAACACAACATACATCCTTTACATTCTATATAATTGAAATTGAAAACCTGATATTGCACTATACCGTAGAATTCAATATGCCCTGGGATATGCCCTGGGATGAATTCTAGCTCTGGGATAGAGGCTGTTTTTCAGCCTATTTGTCCTTGTTTTTATTATCTTATACCATCTGCCAGATGGTAATAGTTCAAAAAAAGGGCACCCAGGATGAGACGGATCTTTAAGAATATTTTGAACTTTCTTAAGGCAGCAGGAGCTATAAAGCTTTTCCAAAGAGGGGAGAGGGCAACCAATGATCCTCTGGGCAATGACGTTGGGTACCTGGATGATAGCAGAGTGTTTGAAGCAAGAAGGAACATAACATATATCCAGATATTTATTAAAAATGAGGGTGAAGATGGGGACCAGTTGATCAGCACAAACTTTCAAGCAAGAAAAAGTTACCCTGTCTGGGCCTGGTGCTTTTCCAGCCTTTTGCCTGAGAAATAGACCTTGTACATCTTTTTCTGCGATCACCAGAGGTGGGGGCCCCAGAGGGATGAAGTCGGGTGTAGGAGACTTGGCTGTTGGTGTATCTGAGATGGAGAGGGAGTGATATTTAACAGTATTCTCCTATCAAACCTACAGTAGAACACATTCAGGTTATCTGCCCGGTGCCAATTCAGCAAAGGAGGTAGGTCTGCGACATTTTCAGACTTTTCTACACATTTGCTGGTTCATATGTAGAGAGCCGAGTCCTCAGCTTTTTCTTTGGTGCCCTGATCTCGTTAATACATTCCTGGCTTGATTGTACAGCATACTATCTCCTTTCCTGTAGCTTCCCCTTTGGCATGGCATGGATGTTTGAGCTTCACTGGTTTATTATTAATGTAGATGCGTAAGGTTTTGGTCGGCACACATTAAGTCCTCACAAAAGCTAACATATAATGTCACAGTGTCAGTGAGTTCATCCACGTTCCCTGAGGCAGTTTCAAAAAAGTTCCAGTATGTGTAGTCGAGGCAAGCTGTAGCTTTAACTTTGCCTCTTCAGTCAAAGATTTCACTTTTTAATTACTGGTTTTATGATTTTAAGTCTTTGTCTATAAACAGGTACAAGGTGAATAAAATAGTGATCAGAGTGTCCCACAGCTGCTCTTGGTAAAGAATGACAGGAATCTTTTATTGTAGGGTAACAGTGGTCTAAAATATTCTTACCTGTATCAACTTGAGACAATTGACATGCTGAATATATCTTGGCAGTTCTTGGCTTAGGTTAGCATTGTTAAAATCTCCTAATACAATGATAGGGAGTCTGGAATATCTCTGTTCAGCCCACAGGATTTGGTCAGTTAAAGTTTGCAATGCCTTGCTTATGCAAGCTTGGAGTGGTGTGTAGACCTCAACTAAGATGAAGAAAACTCTTGGGGGGTGTAATAGGGTGTGCAAATAATGAATAGTGTCTCCAAATCCACATCACAAAATTTATTTAGTGTAATGACATTTTTACATCACCGGTTGTTAATATAAAAGCAGATACTTCCTCCCTTTTTTTTTACCGGATATTTCTGCAATTTTGTCTGCTCTTTGAATCTGAAATCCTGGGATTTGCAAGCAACTATCATTAATCGAATTATCCAGCCATGTTTCAATGAAGCAGAGGGCTGCTGAGTTGGAAAAGTCTGAGATGTTTCTATTTAAAAGGAGCGGTTCATCTATCTTATTTAAGAGTAAGCAAAGATTAATTAAATACAGCTGATCTTGCCTTTTCTTTGCCCTATGTGTTCTCAGATCAAGTGCAGAAGGCAGTTCCTCCTCCTCACTAACCAGCTGCATACTTTCCCCATCTGAAGCCTCAGCCTGTCCTGCAGCAGCTGTGCTTCAGCAAAATCACTCTCAGAGGGCAGATCAACCAACTCCCATCCTGAATGCCTGGAACTGGTTCATCTTCTTCCAAACTGACATCTGGAGAGGTATCTGGGGATGCATCTGGGGGAGTCATCACATACAGTTTTGTACTTTAAAACAACTTGCCTTTTATCAGAGTGCATGTCTAGGATGTGTGGCTTAGTCAAAGCTTCTGCATAAGTCTTTAGTGGAAGTCTTAGGTCCAGCTTGGTACTTTGCTGAAAAAAAATTTTGAGGCTATCATTCAGTTTCAGATCGTATTTTACAGATGACAGCCACTTAAATAACAGTTTGCACTGTATGAAAGCTTTGCTTTGCCATTAATCTTGTAGTGAAAAATCTAACTGCTGTCATTTTTCCAGTTTTGTTTGAAGGTCCATTCAAGTGATTCAGGGACTGAAATTTGTTACAGGTGGGAGGGAAATTTGTTTAACTAACAGATTTCTTTCATATAAAATTTTCTATTTTTGCTTATTTAGCAGACTCTGAAGAAGAGAGGGAACTTGGACCAATGCCATGACATTTCTTTCTTTTCCCCATGTTGTTCAAATCCATTCAAAATCATTTATCTATGTCTTTTGCCTCGATATTTGCCTCATCTGAAGAATTTACCAGATCTTTTTAAATTTAATCATAAGTCTACCTAAAATCATATCTCTACTGTAATCTAGTATAGGCGTCCCCAACTCCCAGGACAGGAACTTGTACCAGTCTGTGGCCTGTTAATAACCAGGCCTCACATCTGGAGGTGAGCAATGGGAAAACAAGCATAACCCTCTCCAACCCCAGTCCATGGGAAAATTATCTTCCATGAAACCAGTCCCTGATGCCAAAGGTTGGGGGGAAATGATCCAGCACACTTATTTTAATTAAAAATTAGCTAAGAAACAAAAGTAACTAAAATATACTATTATAAAGGAATATGAAACTGAAAGGGTAGAATCTCAGAAAAACATTGGGTGGGTTGGCTCTTCTGCTAGGAAAGATTAACAGAATGTCAAATATCCACTAAACTAAATTCAAACATATAACCTTGAAAAATGTTAGGAACCAAAAATATAATTAGGGTGAAGAGGTGCTCCATTCTAAAAAAAGAGTCCAACATATTCCAAACACCCCAATCATGAGCCAAACCATCCTCTTATTTGCCTTGTTGCTTAAACAACTTTTTAAAGGCACTTTGCCCCAGAAGAAACTAGTGAATTATTTGGGACATTTAACAGTATCCCTGTTTAGACAACTTTTCACTCTGCCTTACTAAGATGCTTTGCTTGCTACTGTCTTTGAAGGGCTTCCTTGTAGCAATTGGGAAGGAATTCAAAGGGCTTCCTTGTAGCAATTGGGCCTCTGAAAATCTAATGTCATGGAATCCTTAAGTCATGTTTTACGCTGCCATCTCTATTAGAGGTATTAGAAACATGTACATTGCACCTCCTTCAGTGGACTTTTCAGGACATAAGAGTAACAATTACAATTACCTAGTAAACTCATTTGAAAGACTCATTTAGATTAGCTCTATATACAGATGGGCTGATATGTAAATGATTATTTAGATGTACAACAGGGGTCCTCAACCTCTGGGCCGCAACCTATTTAAAACTGGGTCATGTGAGCAGCTCAACTTGCACAAGTTGCACTGCATGCACATGCACGCCAGCCTGCCACTCGTATGGGTTGAGCTGTGTGCGCCACTGGCCCAACAGTCACGCAGCCTGGTTCTCCTCCTCCTGCCCCTGGCCAGGCCATCAAGCCACAAAGGTTGGGGACCACTGATGTACAGTATAGCTGAAAGTCACAAAGGACTTTAATTCTATATATTGAATTGTTTCCTAGGTCTTTTGACTAAGAACAAGTATACTGTTCCAGAACAATGGGAGGTGCTATCACTCTTAAATACTGCAGCTTGTTGTGGTCTCATACCACCGGATAAGCAATATAGAGGTTTTCTTTTGAATGAACTGTAAAATTTAACTTCCCATGAAATGAACATGAGTTAACAAAGCATAGATAACTGTAGCAAGATTATTTCTCAGCACCCGAAAGAACATAAAGAATTCTCTCATTTTAGTATCTGATCTTTCCAGCCGTGCCCAACTCTGCACTCTTTATTCCATCTATAAGTGTTGATATTTTTAATTGTCTAAAAGCTGAAAGAAGTTATGTGAATTGGTGGTGCTTTAGAAGGATAGATCAGAAAGCACAGCTAGAGGCTTCCTTCTTTACTATAATCTGCAGCAACCCTAATTGCTCCTAGGCTTAATTCAGATACTCTACTGAAAAATGGGAGATAAAACGTTTCATTTCTTCTTTATATGGATCTGGGCAACCACGTCAGTTTCAATGCCAAAATCATACCTAATGATAATTAAGGATCTAAGATTTCTTCAAACTTCAGAAAAAAGGATAGGATGTGTATTCTAGAATGTACTCACTAGATTCTATCTTGGCTGTTTGGAGTTCATCTCTTGCAAAGGAGTCATGCTAGATCTATAAGGAATAACTTCAAAAGATATATATTTTGTAATTTAACAACTCTATCCACCACTTCAATCTACATATTAAATTAATTCATCTATAATATGAATCAAATGCATAATGCAATTTGGCTTATCTCAGCATATTGAAAAAATTCTCTCTCTTGGAATGGCCTTATGATTTCTTCCACAAACAATGCTTAAAACAAATTACAACTAATATAATGTGTGAAGCCAAACAATGATAGCATTCTGTCCAACATATGATATATGATTTTTTCATAAGTCTCTAGCCTTGCATATCTGCTCTGAAAACTGACTAAAAGTTCAGAAATATAATACAGTGCATTGAATTAGAATGAGCATTTATAATAGCTAAAAAAAAGTTTATAATTTCAACATATATTAACAGCCTTACAAAATCCCGCCATCGGAACACCGAGGGAGAAGTAATTATAGCAGAAATCAATGAAACCCGAATAAATGTGAATAGGTTGGCCCCTTTATAAAGGATTTAGAAGGTAAATGTTTCTCTAAATATTACAGCACATCTCCGGTTAAAAAACAAATGGGAACAACAAGCACAAAACGTCCTAACGGTGGAGATGTGGGACATTTAAAAGTCACAGTTTTATTGTGTACTGACAGAAAACCTCACGCAAATTTAGGGCGGGGAAAACGTAATAACCGGCTCCAGGATTAAAAAAATGCAAGAGGCAACAGTGAATCTTCAAGCCCAAGGTGACCCCACTCCCGCCAGGGCGGCGTCTGGTGAGGCGCCCGGCTTTCCTCCCCACGTGGTTCCGCGCGGGAGTGGGGAGCTTTCGCCGGTGGTGCCGAGCTGAAAGGGCAGCGTCGCCCCGCGGACCAAAGTGAGCGCGGGGAACCAAGGAGACCGAGGCTGCGCATGGCCCTCAGTTCAGCCGCGGCGGCAAGGAGGAATACCTGCCAAGCGAGCAGCAGGCCTACAGCACGAAGGCCCAAGACTAAGACCCTCCAGCTTGAGGGGAATGCCGCCCGCGTCTTCCCAAAGCCCTTCACGAGCCACCCCGAGGAGGAGGAGGAGGAGGAGGAGGAGGAGGAGGAGGAGGCGGCGAATCAAGCTCCCTTTGGCGATGCCCTCGCGCTTAACCCCACCCCGGAGTCGCCGGCCGCAGCCACTGACTCACCGCCGGAGCCCACGGAACAGCTCAGGAGGACGGCGCCGTACGGAGGGACTCCCCTCTCCTCAAGTCGCTGCTATGACTACGGAGAGGCCGTCAGCGTTATCTCGCGAGAGCACGAGAAAGCCACGCCCAACTAGCTTTACCTCGCTGTGCAGCGGACTGCTGCTGTGCGGGAGTTCGCGTCACCCATCGCCGATCCTCGCTTAGGTGACCTCGGTAAGCGGTCGCTCCTGTGCTCCGCCGCCCCCACCTTTCTTCTGGAGGCGGAGAGCTGGGCTCAGGCGGGCTGCTTCTCTTAGGGCGGGGGTCTCCAACTATGGCAACTTTAAGACTTAAAGTTGAAGTCCACAAGTCTTAAAACTGCCAAGTTTGAAGACCTCTGCTCTATAGACTGGATTCCAAATGGCTTTGGAGCTTACTTGAGAATACTGTACTATGAATCTTGATCTTGAAATAGATATTTGACATGGACTTGATCCATCATATCTTAAACCAGAGTGGATAAAAAAAATCGGATTGTTTTTATTTTTATCAAATTTATTTTAATAAAATGCTTTTGGAGTAAAAAGCATGTATCTAAAGATAGTTTTCTATTTAAGATTCATTAATAATTTAGTTTATTGTGCATGAAATGGAGCTTAGTTATGTAACATGAGGCTATATATTCTGCAATATTTACATTTTTGGTAAACTCATTCAATGAATCCAAGCTCTGCAAGCTGACATAACATGCACTGCATTGATGCATTCACACAATTTCACAGTAACCAAGAGATAAATCATAAAACAAAGTTCAGGAATATTCCTTTATCCCATTGTTTTGCAAATCTATGTACACTACAAACTGTATGGTTGTTTGAAGAGAAATGCATCTGTACCACCTGGCTCTTAAGTGTGAGGAGGAAGGGCAAGCAGTAAAAATGAAAGTGAAACCACCTAAGCAGCTTATAAATATAATATTACAGAGCACCTGTTATTTCAGATCCATCATGGCAATGTCTGTTAGCGGGCATCCACTCACCTGCTTGCCACGTCCCTCAACTTGTGTCACTGCCGCATCACCAGCCATCCCATTAAAGTGAATGGGACTGTCGGTGAGTCATAGCTGGCTGGAGAATTCTAAGAGTTGAAGTCCACAAGTCTTAAAGCTGCCAAGTTTGAAGACCTCTGATATAGAGTAAGCAAGATATTTGAAGATGCTTTTGTCTGGCAAGAGAGCTACCCATCTTGTTCAAACTGGGCTCAAGGGTCTATGCAGTCAGTTAACAAACTTTTATTATTTATTTTAAAAGCCAGCAATGTTTCCAGGATAAAAATAAAGCAATATACAAAATGGACAACAACTAGATCCATCCATATTCTTTGGTTCAATATCATAAAAGTTGAAGAAAAAGATGTTATATAATATGAACTCTATATAAACTTAATCTAATGTCAGCATTGATGTTTTTAATCTACCGTACTTCTCCAGCTCTCTGCTTTACCTTATAATGCTGCTTAAAATATATTAGAATAACAGAAGTCAAAAAAATGGGGGCAGATGGTAATTGAAGATACCGAACATACTGTTGGAATTAGGATGTGATGTTACCCTAACATGGGTGATGGAGTTAACAATCCAGCTGAAAGACATTACAGAAGATATATGGATTACAAGCTTAAAGGTTTTTTTAAGAGGATTTTATTTACATAAGGGAATATTTTTTAGTGGTGTGGGCAGAAGAATAAAGATATTAAGAATTATTAAGTATGGTAGTCTTGTAGGAAAGTGGGTGGAGACAGGTTAGCTTATTGATTGTTTAGTTTAAGAAAAGGGATATTATGTTTAGATATGAATATATGTAAAAGATTTGAGTTAAGAGATATATCGATGGGGGTGGAGGAAATGGGTAGACTATGAATTGAATAAATGTTAAATTAGGATTTATTATATAGTTTTATAGTGGAAGGTTGCTTTGAAATGTTATATTAATATACATAAAAGATTTGATTTAAGAGATATATGTATGGGGGGCAGAAAAAGGGTAGATTATGAGCAGAAATTGCTAAACTGGGAGATATAATAATATTATGCTAAATTAGGAGTTATTATATAATGTTATAGTAGAATGTTATTTTGAAATGTATAGTATAAGGGGGATATAATAATATTATTAGAAAGAAAGGGTCAGCATATGGGGGATGGAGTAAGGGGATGGTAAAGTATTATATAATCTGTTATGAATTTGGGTTTTATTTTGAAGAAGCCACAGGGGGAGGGGAGGGGGAGGGGGGGTTAGGGAGGAGGGGGGAAAAAAGGGGGAAAAAATTTGTATTTGAAAAACTTTTTCAATAAAAAAAACCGGATCTCTACCCCAGTTTTTGTTGTACTCTGGCAGGAACAGGGCAGACTATGCAGCCATTGAGATCTGAAATGGAACAAGATTTGAGCACGGACACTGCATCTTTCATTGCCTTCTTAAAGAAATTGTGCATTTTGGGGGGCTCACACAGGAGCTGCCCTCTCCCAGAAAGCACGTGCTCAAGTTAAGCAATGCTGACAGGGTGCAACAGAGTTGTCATACCCTGTTATCATCTCCTTGGCTCAACTACATATTTTCTTGGGACTGCACAGCTACCATATAAGCCCAGTGATAGTGCCTATCCCACACCCTCTCCTTTTTCCTCTTTCACTCCAAATAGTTGCACATTCCTTTCGCCATCCTTAACGTGTCAGTTAGAAAATGCAACAAAACAACTAAGCTCAAAGAGCACCAAGGACTCCACATATATATCTGCACTTGTTGTTCCTGTTGCTTTCAAAACAATTGCCTCCAGGTAAATGTATATACAATGATAGCCTAAGTGATTGCTTTATCATCTTTATAAGACCATTGGGTTATTAAGGGATGGCATGTAAAATGAGCAGGAAAACTGGGTCAACTGACTGAACCTATTAACATTAAAGTGGTTAGAATGAGCCCTAAACAGCCTCAAGTTGACTGTATAGTGACTAGCTTGTCTTTTTCCTCTCCGCATCAGAAATACTGGCTTGGAAAGAGGGCAGAAATAGAGGAAGATGGAAACAGGCACACCAGCTTTGTCCACAATGATTTCTAATTTCAGTGACAGTTTGCTGGTTGGCAGGGGGGAAGGGAGATGTGGGACAAGAAAATGAAAACTTTCAAGCCAGTAGAAAAACTAAGAAATGCTAAGGGATGATTGACCTCCCACCCCCACCCCACCCCAGTTTGCTTGCTGCCTGCAGAGATGCTTGCAAAGGGACAGGAATATGGGCCATATCAACAAAAGTTGATCTCAAACTACAAACCATGTACAAGTAATTTTATCATCTCAGAGCAAGCAGATTTCTTAGAACTATATAATAACTGATTCACTGCCTTCCTAATGAGATACCCATAAAGTAATCCCCAAAAGAGGTACCATATAACTGTTTCACCAAGGAGCTCCCAATTGTCCTAAAACTGTGATCACCACATCTCAGTACTCAGATTATTTTATGCCCAACAATAGCTCCTTTTGGAGAAGAATGTTTTTTTTCAAAAGAAGCAGCAATAGCTTGTGGTTTTCAAAACTCATATGAAGCCTGATAAAAGGATACATATAAGCCTTTGTATTACCAAAATAAACATTTGTCAGTATGTGTTTCATGTAGCAGTCATATCTTGAACTGTTGCATTAACACAAGAGATTCACAATGCATTTGTTGATTTGAACCCAATAATTTGAAGTATTCTGAGGTTTTTAGTGCCTAAGAAATCACCTTCATTGTTAGAGTGAAGATTCACTCACAAGATTGTTTTTCTTATTCTCTTATTTGCAAGTCAAATTTGCAGCAGATTACTAAAGAGATGTGTAGCCTACTGGCAGACTTGAATCCTATTTTTTTTCTCAATCCAATGGTAGTCTATGCTACTAAGAAAATCCTTTAAAAAAAATCATTTTAAAAAGATATGACCATTTCTTCTGCTTCTCATAAAAATATCCTTGTCAATACCTGTCATTTGCTTTGGCCCAATGGTTAATATGACTTTTGGGTAGCATACTATGATCTATGAGGTTTGTGTGTGCTTTAAAAATAATGCAGAAGAAACACTCCAGAGCTGAACAAATACATTACTGCTGTTAGGTGCTGCTGTTCTGTAGTTAATATGATTCTTAAGTCACAGCAACTTTTTTTTCAGGCCCAGCCAGAAAGCTGCCTTAATTAATATTAGAGCAGGATTGGACTTGCATGAGGTTGTATGAAACCATTCTTCCTCTTGAAGTGTGCATAGCTCTACCACTTTCATTAAATGCATAGTTCCTGTACTATTTATCATGGTGCTTACTGCTGTGAGAGAAATTCCATGAGAAGAAGGAATGGTCTTGGCAAGGATCCTTTTTGCACATTTATTTATTTAATTTGTTTGTTGCCCATCTCACAGCAACCTGACTCTGAGAGAGAAGGCTCTTTTCCTGGGCCCCGCCAGCCAGAATTCCTTGACTGATGGGATCCGCAACAAGCCTCCTTTGCCGGCATGGGTGACGTGAGCCTGTCCCATTGGGGTGAGATGATTCCTCATGTAACCTGGACCCATGCCATGAGGTCTTTATAGGTAATAAACAACCCTTTGAATTGCATCTGGAAGCAAATGAGCAATGAGTTCTAAACAAAGAGCCAAAAAGCAGGCACAATGAAAGCACCTTCTGGGCTTTTTAAAAAGGAACATTTAAAAAAGCTATTCATTTTAGATCTTGTCATCTTCAGATGGAGTGAAAATTTTTCCCCAAACCAGTCCTTGGAATGCCACAGAACTGTACCGGCTAGTTGATTTTCCAAAGCCACAGGCTCAAGAAACAGTTAAACTAGAAGCTACCATTCGCATATTACCCTTCTAAATTTAGGAGTTTTGTTCCCAAGATGGAAGTGGGAAAGAATTGCTCCTACAAAAGAATAATATGTTTGGACATATTTGTTTTTTGCACATAGGAGCCAAGAGGGAGCTCCTTGCCTGGAACCAAGATATCGCACTAATCATTATCAGAAGACAGGTGCACATGTATCCATATTTAAATAGTTGCTTTATTACAGTGGTTCTCAACCTGGGGATCGCGACCCCTTTGGGGTCAAATGGCCATTTCACAAGGGTCGCCAAAGCCCTCTCTCGCCCCCCCCCCACACCTTCACTCACCCTCACCCTCTGCCTCTGTTGGATCGCCATTCGCCGTTCGCTTACCCCGCCCACTCCCAATCTATTGCTGCCTCCTGAGTCCCAGCTGATGGCTAGAGGGAAACAAACCATTTAAATTCTTGCTGCGGGGCTTCAAAGGGCCGCCCTACATCTGATCAGTGTTAAAAGAAAACAAATGAGAAGACCGGTGCCTGCAAAAATAGAAAAAAACAGCCCCTTTCAGCTTCAGCATAGGTTAATTACCATAAGTAGATTTGATCAGCCTCCAGACTCTCAGCTGATTTGCTCTCAGCTGTTTTGCGAAGGGCTCTGTTGCTAGCTGCAAAGAGAGGAGCAGATTTCTTTTCCCCTAGCTATGCTGAAAAAACGAAACTGAAAGTAAAGCAGGGTCTTTGTTGCAACGTGACAAAATGAGGCAGAGAGATATTTCTTTTTCTTTTTCCTCACCAAAAAAGGTAGATGCAAAACTGCAAACAATGGGAAATTTAGGGCAAAAGAGGAGGTTCAAGATTTTAAAACACAAAAGAAAAAAAGCTCTATTTAACTAGGGAATTGTAATAATTGAGATACTATTAATTGTATATTGTGTTGAAAGCAGAAATGGTTAAGCTGTGGTTTGGAGGAATATATGGTGGAAATTATTTGGTTTATTATTATTGGTAAATATAATTAATTGATTTGTAAGAAATGGGATTGCATGGAAATAATTGGAATATTCATGTTCATATTGATTGATATACAAAAAAAGATAGTTTTATAACTAATTGATTTATATTAAAATGTTGAATTTGTATTAAACAACTGTATTACATAATTACATAATTAACCAATGTGAGGATGGATATAAAAATAGATGACAATGGGAAGGGGTATAATATAGAATAGAAGGGAAAAATTGAATTTGATTAAGATTAGAGATGAGGATGAAGGGTAATATTGGTTTTTTAAAAAAATAGATGAGGAATAAATATGGCAAAAAGAAAATATAGAAATTGTAAATTTAATTGAAATGACTAAACACTGGTTAAATTTGTGAACCGGCCAAATACTCTGTTCAAAGAAAATACATTGTATGTTTGTATGTGTGTTTCTAATTATTGCTATTTATTCATATTTGTTCTCTTTTATTCTTTAAAGTTTAACAATTCATTCTTTATTTTAATATCTTTATATTTGTTTGGGGTTGGTTTTCTTCCCTTTCATCTTTTTTATTGTACAGCAATCTTTCTCCTCAAACCTACCACCACTCTCTTTTCTTTCCTTCTTACTTTCTCTTCCCCACCTCTTCTTCTCCTTCCTACTTCCTCTTCCTTTCTTCTTCTCCTCCTCTCTTCCTCCCTCTCTTACCCCCCCTCCTACTCTAATTTCCCTTCCCTTCCTTCATCCCTCTCTATTGCTGTATCCTTTTATGCATATGGACTACTCAGAGGGCTGAAAAAGTTATTTTTGACTGGTCCTCGCACTTTTGAACAGTCCTCGAATTTACGACTGTCCTCACATTTTACGTTTTTGTCCTATCTTGTCACCATGGTGAAGAGAAGCAGTTGTGAAAGGAGTGACACGGTTGTTAAGAATGCTACAATGGGCATGATGACCAGTCATAAGTGCGAAGACCGGTCAAAAATGCGAGGACCTGTCATAAATCACTTTTTTCAGCCCTCTGGATAGTCCTTTTGTGCACATGGACTACTCAGAGGGCTGAAAAAGTTATTTTTGACTGGTCCTCGCACTTTTGACCAGTCCTCGAATTTACGACTGTCCTCACATTTTACGTTTTTTGCCCTATCTTATCACCATGGTGAAGAGAAGCAGTTGTGAAATGACTGACATAGTTGTTAAGAATGCTGCACGGGCATAAATGTGAGGATGGTCATAAGTGTGAGGACCAGTCAAAAGTGCGAGGATCTGTCAGAAATGACTTTTTTCAGCCCTCTGAGTAGTCCCTATACACATAGCCATGGCCACCCGGTCACATGACCAGCTAGGCACACCTATCCAGTCACATGACCTCCAAGCCACGCCCACAAAATAAGCCACGCCCACAGAACCGATAGTAAAAAAATTTAGAACCCACCCCTGGTTGGGGGTCACCACAACATGAGGAACTGTATTAATGGGTCACGGCATTAGGAAGGTTGAGAACCACTGCTTTATTATATCTTGACACGAAGCTGGAAAGAAAGCATACCAATCTAAATCTTTCTACCCCTGTTAATTGCGTCCTTAATAGGTTTGTGCTGCATTGATGTCCATAAAGAATAACATTTCAAGGACCATGATTGATAGATTCATCACTAGAAATTCCAGCCGTGCCCAGTGTCATCTACCACAAGGAAGGCCCTCCAATTGGTATGGACAATTCTCTGGTTATTCCATGCACTCAGAACTTTTTGATTGTTTTTCTTTCCCATTTTTCCCCAAATGATTGAATTTTTTAAAATGTCAATTACGATTTTACAGGCTAGCTGTCAGCTAACAGCCAAAAATTAGATATTTTGGGATGTTTAGGCTGCCGTGTAATGATCATCCAGATTTGTGGATTGAAATGCAGCTGCTGATTAGTATCATAAATCAATACATCCAGTACAGGTACTATATATGAAATCTTCAGAGAAGGAGTTTACGGGTCAATCCCAGACACTTTTCCTGAACTAATCAATATACGTTTCATATTCAACGCTAAGAAATACATTACAAAATTAATCACAGGAGAAGTTTCATCCAGCATATTATAGTGGAGTCAATTATGAACTCTTTAATTTGTAGCAGGCCTAAAATGCCACACTGGATTGTTAACATGTGATTATCATTCATTTTAACAAATTCTTCAAGATTATTTTATGTATTTATGAGATTTTTTAAAATCCCACCTTTCTTATTTTGTAAGTACCTCAAGATAGCAAACATAATACAGTACTCCTTCCTCTTCCTACTTTCCCCACAACAGCCCTGTGAGGTGGGTTGGGCTAAGAGAGAGGGCCAAAGACTGAGCCAAAGTCACCCAGGCAGTTTTCATGCCTAAAGCGGGACTAGAACTCACTGTCTCCTGGTTTCTAGGGCAGCACCTTAACCACAGCACTAATCTGGCTCTCTGTTTCTTAATCAAGTTTCTGATTCGTGCTGTTTCCTGAATGAAATTCAATCAAGGGAAGATCATCTCATAGACAGAACCCATAGAACCAAGGAAGAAATATCACATTGTTTTCTATCTTTATAAATGCTTTATTCATTTTGCCAAATGACAAAACAATGGAACAAAGTTGGGACAGAGCAGACCGGAAGAATTAAGTATCACAGGGTTTGTATTTATGCTTTGGAGTGCAAATAAAAAGACTGACTCTTTCTTTCTCTCTCTCCCTCACTATTTTAGTGCTTTGTTTTCTTCAAACTCCAATATGGATCAATACCACAGCAAAGATGCATTAGATTGTGGTTGTCCTTAGGGCAAAGTTGAGAAATTTCTGCATGTTCAGCTCCTTAATATAGACATGTAAATGAACAGATTAATGAAAGGAAAGGGGATTTCTATAATTCTTCTGTTTCACCTGCTGGTGGTACATTCACCTCAATGTTGTATTCAGTTGGTTCTCCTGACCCCAGCCAGGGTACTGGGGTCCTGTTAAAGGAGGGTCGATTGGAGACTTCTTGATTATATACAATAAGAGGCTCAGGTACCAAAGGGCCAACGTCAAATTCAGGCATTTGGAAGGTCATCAGTTTGATTGCCTTCTCATATCCCCCATACGGCATTGCAGTTCTAGGGAAAAGTAGAATCAACCATCAGGGTTTATAGATGTTATATAGTCTTTTCCCACCAACTCAGTAGATCAACAGATTTTAGCTACATGTGTTCCTTTGACAAACCCAATCACTCCAGTCCTGTATTAATAACTATTTCTAGTTCTATTTCTAAGCAACCAGGTCCATTTTTCTCTCACAAAAAAGAGTGCATTTCAGAAAATTAAATAAATAAATGGACAGACAAAATCCTCCGTCATAAATGTAGCATAGAAATGTGTAGAAATATACTAAGATAATAATTACGTATATATAACATACATCATTTACATTATAGATTATATAAGGCACATTCAATTCTAAGAAAATTATTTAAAAGGAAGATGTAGCTGATTCAAAATCATTATCAGCTATTCAGTGATGCTGGTTCAATGTAAAAACAGTTCTTCAATACAAACAAGCATCAATTCGTAGCTTGGCAATTTTAGTTTTGAATATCAGTAATGTTTTCAATCTACCACATTGTGTAGAATCATGCTGGTGCCCATTTTTTAAAAAAGATTTTTTTATTACATATGTAGTTAATAAATAAAAACATTATCAAGGCCACACTAGAGTATGACCTTTAAATTATATTGTTTGATTGCACACTAGCCAAATGTTTATACTTGATTTGGCATTTTTATCCATCTATTAAGTCCTTTCCAAAGACATGAGATAGGTAGATGTTCTAATATTATTATGGTTCCTCATACAGCCAGATCTTTAGATTGGATTGGCATTTCTGTCCACCTATCAAGCCCTTCTCCAGAAGCTGGGATAGGGAGATATTGTTGGTTGATGATGTTAAAGGTACTGGTGCTGGATGTAAGCTATCCAAATAGAACTGCCTTTTGCAGTTGACCGAGTGGCATTCTTGATGCACTCTGACTTGGTTGTTTTCTTGCAGATGTTTTATTACCAAACTAGGTAACATCATCAGTACTAGAAGGGAGTGAATATACATTACACTGCCCTGGTGGTGTAGTGGTTACAATGCAGTATTGCAGCAAACTCTGTCCATAGCCTGGAGTTCGATTCTGATGGGGCTCAAGATTGACTCAGCCCTCTGAGGTTGGTAAAAGGAGGACCCAAATTGTTAGAGGCAATATGCTGACATTGTAAACTGCTCAGAGAATGCGCTATTGCTTTTATTTTGTATACTAGTGGCTTCTGTCAGTGTTGGTGGAAGTTGTCTTGGCTGTTGTCTATTGTTGGCTTATTTGTCTGAGTTTGTAGTTTTTTTTACTTTATTTCATTTCATTTTATAAAATTTGATGTTAGTGTTGATCTATTATTTTATAAAATTTGGTGTTGATCTCTACTCATCTGGGTGTTGATTGCTGGTGAGGAGATGTTTTAGCCCTTTGTGGCTTTTTGATTATTTCTTTTGAATGGTATGTAGATGTTGTTTATCTCTGTGTGTCTATTGATGGTTGATATGTCTAAGCTAAGTTTCAAAGAATTGGAACTGTCAATGCTGATGGTTCAAATGGTGCTCCAGATGTTTTAGGATTGCATCTAAGGGGCCTATTACTATTTGTAATACCTTTGCTTTCTTTTGTCACAGTCAGGTCTTTTATTTTGTGATTTTTTTTTCTAATTCTTTCTCTTCTATTCTGCCATCTCTAGGAATGGCAACTTCCACTATTCCAACTATCTTGCCCTTCTTACTGACAATTGTTAGATCTAGGATGTGGAAAATGCTTTTTAATTTGAATTCTGAAGTCCCAGAGCACTTAACTTCTTCATTTTCTATTACTTTGTATATTTTATGGTCCCACAAGTTCTTGCTTGCAGGCTATTATTTCTTGCAGCTATTCTAATGCACCATTATTGCTAGTGATTGTTCGTTGCAGTCAGCCAGATATCCATACTGGATCTGGTATTTTTGTCCACCTATCAAGTCCTTCCCAAGGATCTGGGCTAGGCTGATGTGGATGTTTGATGGTGTTACAGATATCATCACAGGATGTAAGCTGTCCCCATAAAGCCACCTTTTGCAATTGACTGATGGTGAATCCATCAATGCCAATGATGTTCAAGTGATGCTCCAGTTGTTTTGAGATTGTACCCAAGGCACCTATTACTATTGGTACTACCTTTGCTTTCTTTTGCCACAGCCATTCTATTTTTGTTTGCAGGTCTTTGTATTTTGTTATCTTCTCCAGTTCTTTCTCTTCTATTCTGTTGTCATTAGCCACTATCCAGACTTTTTTTGTCTTCCTTATCAACAATTATTAAATCTGGGGTGTTATGTGATAGGTGCCTTTTGATTATTATTACTGAAGTAAAGAATATACATAAAAAAACTAAGCAAGATTGCTTCCATATTAATAACTCACTCTTTACAAGAGTTTAGGGAAGACAACTGACAACATTCCAGTATATGTTATCTTAATGCCTTTTTTCCTAGACCACTAAAACTGTGGTCTCCTCTCCATTTAAAATATAATTGTAGGATTTTCTTATCAACATAATGTGACCAAACAGAATAGTTTCAGGACTACTCTATCTTTAATGAAAACTGACCTCATTGCAGCTTCTCCCTCTGATTATTTCCTAACTGATTCAGAATAGCTTTGGTGATGATTGGCACACAAGTACATCTTAATTAGAAACTAAATTAGAGGAAGCCAGGCATTAAAGCTCTCAATGTAAAACAAGATTTCAACAGTTATGAGGCAATGTATTTTTCATGTTTCACTATGCTGAATTAGAAAAATAATAATTTATCACTTTTATAGGATGCCTGATTCCTGACATTTGAAATAACAAGGCAAATTCTGATTAAATTTTAAGGCACCTTCTTTGATGGGAGTTAATTTGGGTCAAATAGGATCTTGTTCAGGGAAATTGGGCTTAGTAACCTTGTATCAAGTGCAATGAATTTTATTTTCTGATCTGAAGAAAAGCAGTTCTTTATAATGAGGATTTTATGTAAGCAGTCCAGATTTTTCTATGTTGTTCTATCCCTAGTATCCAAAACATACTTTATGTCACATATTCTCACATATACATTTCCCCAGATTCACATGTTTTCCAAGTATCCTCCATTGTTCTTCCGGTTGATTCTTTATATCTTTTCTATATATTTCTTCTCAAAGTATAGGATCTGCAGAAGATTTACAATCTTGTAGGTCAGATCTATTATATGTAGTTATTCTAACTATTATACTTAGTTCTATTAGTTCTAATAGATCTATTATACTTAGTTAGTTATTGTAATAACTCTAGTAATTAACAGCCACTGTCCACTTCCAGAGAGAATGAGTACGAAAGGCTAAAAGTTTTGTTCTTCCGGGCCAATTGTTAACTCCATGTGCTAGAACAGGGATGTCAAACTGCCGGCCTATGGGCCGGTTGCATCACATGCAGGCCATGCCCACCCCAGCTCCGTGAATGGGGAAAATGTCGTGAAACATCACGTGATGGCAACGTGACGCAGTAAGTTTGACACCCATGTGCTAGAAGATGAGGACTCTAGGAATGGATATGATAGTCGATCTCTTGTGTGCTAAGAATTTGAAATTCATTCCATGTTGAATTCTTTCTCTCCCACAAGAAGATGTGGGAACAGAGCTATATAGGGACAAAGGGGGTGTTCTAGGAAGGAATGAGGGAAAGCTGGCATGTATTTTCAGATTGGTGGGAAGCTTAAGAACAGGCCATATGATTGATCTGTGCTATTCCAGGGAATGGTCCAAGGGTAAAGCTGGCATCCAGCTTCTTAGTCATTGTGTGGAGGTGAGAAAACTGATAGAAAACCAGACATGAGTTGCAGTAGCAGTGATAGGATCCTTTCTAATAATGCAGAGCTCTTGTAGAAGTCTTTGTTGTGTTTCACTAACCTAATTTAACTCTTAAGAAAATCCAAGCAGCATTAATTCCCCAAAGAAAATGGGAATAGTGTTGTAGTCTCAGGTATGGGCTGTTCATTACCCTCAAGTATAATCCTGAAGCTGCTTGTTTATCACCTCACTCTAACTGGATTGCCGTTTGGTTCTGATGCTAAAGCAAAGCATTAACAGTATAGGAACACTCACTGCGGCCAACTCACTGTGGGACAATTCAACAAATACAAAAGTTAAATTAATTTCAATGAAACTGTGGCCAATAATAATAAAATAAAGAAAATAAATTCAGAAATACAAGAGTTGTAATAATTTTGATGAAAATGTGGCCACCAACAGTAAAATTAACTGAATGAAACAATACAGCATGGATACAGCCGCCCTGGGTCTTCGGAGAGGGGTGGCATATAAATTGAATAAATAATAAATAATAATAATAATTGTCCTGTGGAGAGTTGGCCGTGAAGTGTTGGCTGCAGTGAGTTGGCTATGGTGTGTTGTCCTAGACCCATGATGGCGAACCTATGGCACGCGTGTGGGCACGTGAACTGTCGCCCCAGTTCAGCTCTGTCGCGTATGCGCGCATGCCTCCCACCAGCCAGCTGGTCTTCAGGTCTCTGCTGCACATGTGCAGGGGTGGGGCATGTGCAGGGGCGTGCGCACATGCACAGGGGGTGGGGCACATGCGGGAGGTGGGGTGCATGTGGGGGGCGGACACATGTGGGGCGTTTTCACATGCACAGGGCCCACGCACGCATTGCATTTGGGGGGTTCGGGCATGCACATTTTCCCTTACCTATTGAAAGATTTATAATGACAGAGGTCAGCTTTGGTGCCATTAGACAAGGGATCAATGCTGAATTCACTTTTCTCTTGTGGGGTAATGCCTAGGGCTCTTTCCCATGGAGAAATGTAGGTCTTAAAAAGGGAAACTTTTCCTTTCCCACTCCCACTTTTACTTTCACCTATAATATAAAGGAAAAGAAGAAAACTTAAGTCAAGAGAAAACATATAAAGCAACATCCTGAACTGAGGGATGAATACAGATAGTCCTCATTTTATGACCACAATTGAACCCAAAATTTCCATTGCTAAATAAGGCAGTTGTTAAATGAGTTGCAAACCATTTTACAACCTTCTTTTGCCACAGTTGTTAAATGAACTACTGCAGCTGTTAAGTGAATCATGTCGTTGTTAAGCAAATCTGGCTTCTCCCGTTGACTTTGTCAGAAGCCAACTGGAAAGGTTACAAATGGTAATCACATGAACCTGGGATAGTGCAACTGTCATAAATACATGTCAATTAGTAAGTGCCTGTATTTTGATTACGTTACTGTGAGGATGCTGCAACTGTTTTAAGTATGAAAAACAGTCATAAAGTCACATTTTTCAGTGCACTGTAACTTCAAATTGTCTAAAATGAATAGTTTTTCGTTGAGGATTACCTGTACTATGCAGAATCAAGTGAATGATGGCAGTAAAAGTTCTTTCAAGCATATACTTAACCAAAGCAACTAATGTCTGTGCTCAGAATATGCTGTTCAACAAATTATCCATTTTTATGAACTATATCTTTTCCTCCCTCCTATTGTGGCCCATCAGTGGCCTGTGCAGCTAGTAGCTGATTCCAACAGCGAGGAGGCTGGTGTGGTGCTGCGCCAGCAGCCTGTGCAGCTGGCACTCGAGTCAGACAATGAGGAGGCTGGAGTGGTGCCAGAGGTGGGGATTCAATCAGGGCCTTCAGAACCTCCAGAAGCTCCTATAAGTGAAGAGGAAGAAGAGGAGGAGCCTCTTCTCGATGCATGAGGGCGCAGAGGTGCCAAAAGGCAGGAGTGGCTCCTCAGGAGGAGGTCTCCTCGAGAGTAAGGCTTGGGGCTAATTGGCCACTCCTCTAGCCTATTTAAGGAAGGACGATGACTGAGGCAATTTGCAGGAGACAACTTGTTCACATTCCTTCATGTTTGGATTTTGTTTCTCTTATCAGTTTCCTGCAAATTGCTTTTGGGCATTCTGCCAACCACAGTAAGATTACAGTTATTATTGTTTGGATTTCTTGTCGGCTGTTAATGAATTTAAATTAACAGCCTTTGTTCGGAATAAACTGATTTAAATTAGTAAACTAAGGTTTGTACGGACTTTGTGTGTGCTGCGTTCTTTGGGTCCATAGCTGGGGCAGAACACCTCCCCATATCACTCTTCTCTTCTGTGATAAGCATAAGTAGTCCAAAATTTATGTTGTTAAGGAAGATATTTGTTAAGTGAGTTTTGCTCCATTTTACGACCTTTCTTGCCACAAGTTGTGGCAAATTGTTAAATTAATAACCCGGTTGTTAATTGAATCTTGTTTCCCCATTGACTTTGCTTGTCACAAAAGGAGATCGCATGTCTCCAGGACACTGCCACTGTCATAAATGTGAGTCAGTTGTCAAGCATCTGAATTTTGATTATGTAACCATGGAGATGCTGCAAAATACGTAAGTGTGAAAAACAGTAATAAGTCACTTTTTCAGTGTCGTTAAAACTTTGAACAGTCATTAAATGAATTGTTGTAAGTCAAAGACTCCTTGTATTATACAAAATACAGACAAGGAGCAAGAAATACTAAGAGAAAGAAATTAAGGGTGTGAGAAAAAAGGAAATCTAACTAAATCTAGTTTATACCAACAAAAGTTACTATGCCTCCCTACATTTCTTTATCCTTGCAACCCATCCTTGATTCACCACCTCCAAATACTAACGTTTTTCAATTTTCTTACGTCTTTTGGAAGTTCCTAGCCACCCCTACCCTGTGGAACATTCTGCCCCCAGAAATGAGACAGGCCCCCGCTCACCTGGCCTTTTGGAAAGGTGTGAAAACATGGCTGTGTACTGCATGGGGCTCACAGAGGAGCATGGAGATGTGAGATTAGTGCCTTGAAAACCCCTCCCCTTCCTTTTAATTAACTTTTAACATTGATTTTTCAACACTTACTCTTTAACATTTTTATATACTGTTTTTATGTTTTTATATTTTATTTATATACAGCCCAGAGTCGCTGTGTGAGGGAGATGGATGGTTTCAAAATATGGTGAATAAATAAATTTCATGAGATCAATTCAACCACATTTCCCTTGAATCTCTCCTTCCTCTCACTCCTCCTTCATATATTTGTTCTACAATTTGATCCCTATTTGTTTTCCCTTTATGGCCAAACCACTTCAATGGACTTACTCTCTTTTGTGTTCAAGCCACATTCATCATCCATTCATTATTTACACTTTTTTTTCATTATACCACCTACACTTTCCCCATTCACATTTTTATGGATCTCTAAGCTGCAAAAGTCTCACTCCTTGATAACAAATAGGGCTCTTATATAAAGCTATTTTCATCTCTATCAATAAATGTTCAACCTCCACATTGGACAATGAACTAGCTACCTTTGCATTAGTATTTGCACATCCTAACAGTTTTTCACTTACTTCTAACTATTTAGTAAATATTCTACAAAGTACACAAATACACCTACTCACTGTAATTGTTTACTAACTTGTCTTTGATATGTTTTTATAGTTTTGAGATTCTTTTTGATAATATAAAAGTTAATATAATTTGCTACAAAACATTTGGGTTCTCCCCAGTGGTGGGTTTCAAAAATTTTTTACTACCGGTTCTGTGGGTGTAGCTTGATGGGCATGGCATGGCTTGGTGGGTGTGGCAGGGGAAGGATACTGTAAAATCTCCATTCCCATCCCACTCCAGGGGAAGGATACTGCAAAATCCCCATTTCCTTCCAATCAGCCGGGACTCGGGAGGCAGAGAATAGATGGGGGCAGGGGCAGTCAGAATTTTTACTACTGGTTCTCCGAACTACTCAAAATTTCCACTACCAGTTCTTCAGAACTGCAGAACCTGCTGAAAACCACCTCTGGTTTATTTTATTTATTTTATTAGTCATATTTCTATGCCGCCCACTCTCTGAGGACTCTGGGCGGCTTACACCAAAGACTAAATAAAGACTAAGTAGCATATTGCCCCCTAACAATTTGGGTTCTCATTTTACCCACCTCGGAAGGATGGAAGGCTGAGTCAACCTTGAGCTGATGAGATTTGATCCGCTGATCTGCTGAACTAGCAGTGAGGGAGATGCAGTGATACTTGACAGTTGTTAGGCAACATACAAAGTACTAGCTGAAAATAGTTCACAGTTTTAGAACATGGATGCTATGAAAAAAATGACTGAACTAGTAAAGACACAGTGAATTAAGAAAATTTGGGAACTTCATCATTAAGAAGATAAGGGAAGAGAGGTACATGCAACTTTCAGGAAAAAAAGAAGGGATTAGATTTGTCCCAATTTTTTCTCCAAAAGAATTGAAAATATACAATACTTTGGTTGAGGAGATATCATTCTATATAATATAACTCCAGGCTTTCAAAAATGTTTTCATATCATGTAGGAATCTCAGTTAAATGTTTCAATCAATAAATCAAATAGCTTTTCCCACACTTTACTGCTGCTTCATTTGAATAGGGTAATGGTTACCAAAGAGCTCCAGAGTTTTTAATTAAACTATATGGATAATAGAACTACCAATCTGTATCCTTTTCATGTATCTATAATTAAGTTTACACTTGTATCTGTCATAAAATACATGCTTGACGAAAAATAAATAAATAGAATAAAAATAAATAAATTGTGGTCAAAAAAGAATTATGTCCTTTTCTTCAAAGCCAGTTCAGACAGTGTCAGCAGTGAAATTTTTTCAGATATATTCAGATTTAAGAAAGATCTTGAAAAGAACAGGATTTTCATATTAAGCATTTTTCTTTACTCATCTATTGGATGAAAAGAAATACTTACCTTTTCCACCCCCAGTCTCATTTCCATTTCCACCTCCATCCACTCCTCCCCCTCTGCCAGCAGATCCCTCGCTGTGGCCAGTGCCAGTTCCTCCAGCTCCACCTTTGCTCCCAGGCTTTGCAGGAGGAGTGGGAGGATATTGCAGTTTGGTGGATCCATATGGTCCTACAGTTACACCACTCATCATTCTCCCACCACTATGAGTGTATCTATAGGAATCAGCTCCATAGTGTCCCCCAACAGATGGGATAAACCTCTGGAAGTGATCCTGGGGAAGAAGATGGAAGGGAAATGTAAGGAAAGAGGAGGAGAAAGTAGAAGAAAGGGGCAAAATTAAATAATTGTTAAAAAATGAACCCCATATTTCTTTTTTATATGCTAATATTACTGAACCTATTGTGCTTGGCTGATGAGAACAATATGTTGATTCATATCCAAATGAATTAGTGACTTCAAGAAACAACAGTGAGAAGTGCTATCACTGATAAGTTTAGTATTTTCAATAGTTTATTTTAATTTTGAAAACTAAATCATTAGAAAGGTGTATCCTTGAGACACAGCTACAGATAGGCCAGCATTAAAGGGCAGAATCAAGATTTAAATTACTATATTGCTATGTCAGGGAAGTGCTGTATTTTTCAAACTATAAGATGCACCTGACTATAAGACACACCTAAATTTAGAAGAGGAAATCAACAAAAAAAGTTTTTGGCCTCCGTGCACCCCATTTTCGGGTCTTTTCCAGCCTTTTTTTGGCCAATTTTCAAAGCTTTTTTCGGCCCATTTTTGAGGCTTTTTTTTCAGGCTGTTTTTTCCCAAAAAAATTGGCCCCAAAAAAGCCTAGAAAATGGGCAGAAAAAAGACTGGAAAACAAGCAGGAAAAAGACTGGAAAATGGGCCAAAAAAGCCCCCAAAAATAGACCGAAAAAAGCCTCGAAATGGGCCGAAAAAAGCTTCAAAAACGGGCTGAAAAAAGCCTAGAAAACAGGCCAAAAATGGGGTGTGCGGAGGCAAAAAAAACCAGCCAGAGGGTTGGCGGGACTTCGGCAATATTCAGACTATAAGATGAACAGACATTTTCATCCCCTTTTGGGAGACAAAAAAGTGTATCTTATAGTCTGAAAAATACGGTAATTTATGAACTTAGTCTTTTCCAAGTGGAAGTCCCCCTTCTTCCTGCTTCACAACTGGCTGCTGTTTGCTCATAGGAATGCATGCATTTGATTTCTTCTATGTGCAGCACAGTTTAGGGAAGAAAGTTCTTTAGGTTGTAAACAGGCTTCCAGTATCAGCTATCTGGGCTGCTAAATATAGGTGAGTAGCCATGGAATACCCAAAGCCTGAGTTATCATACTCTCTTTGCTGCATTTAGCACCAGTCATAAAGCTTCAGAGCAGGTCACTGAATATGCAATCTGGGCACAAAGCCATTAGCAAGTGATTCTGACAAAGCTCTGGGAAATCTCCCTATCCTATACCTATACCTATATCAGTGCCCTATTTAAGGACAACAAGAGAGGCATGAGAATACAGAAGAAGAATATGTAGGTGCATAATATAGTTAGGAAATGCAAAGAGATAAAAAAAAGTTAGCTGGGTAGCTAGCTACTAAGATAATCAATGCTAATGCTAAATTAAGCCATTTTGTGCTTCAGTGATGACAGGAATTGATCTCACTTTATTCAGGGATATTGGTAAACAAGTTTTTGATAAACATGTGCATTCCAAATTAATACAGTATGTTAAATGTATTCTCAGTATTCTGTATGGCAATGCTGTAAAGAGCATTTGCTCAAAATGAGTAGAGAAGCAAATAAAAGCAATACTGTTGTTGGCATCTAGAAGATGTGAATGACTTCCAAAAATAAAATGCAGATCTTTCAGAGGCTTGAAGAGGCTGGAACTATAATTATTTTGCACATGACAGAAGATTCTACCAATTGTCCTTTTTTTGGGAAATTCATGACTTGGCTTATTGACAGCTTTTTTCTTCACAGAACAGAGGAAGAGGATCAGCTCTCCCAATTTAATCATGATCAAGAGGAAAAAATTAACTGAGGAAGTAGAAGTTATAGGAACTCCAAGGGAAACAAACTATAGAAGAAGAACAGGCAGAGTTGGAGGACGGAATTAAGCACATCATCAGCATAGAGTCGTTATGGTCCATAACAGTCCAAGTCCAACCCCACTTGAATTCCGTTGACTCTTATCTGTCACCAATTTAGTATTGAACTTTAGTTGACTAGATTATTATGTATAGGCTTGAGCAATAAATCTTTAAACTGCAACTTAACGTAACATATGGTCCTGATTCTTTGTGCATGACACAAATCATGGTGCAATTCTGGATTTTGCAAGAGACTAAAGTTGAGTCAACTCCAATGCAAATTTCATATTTTTAAAAATGGATTTTAATATGTTTAAAGTAATGATAACTATTACTGATATTTTCATTAACAAGCTAAATGATCATATGAATATATAGTCTCCTTGACACTTTATTCGAAGAATGCTCCAAGTGGAGGAATTATTGATTGTGGTTCTTTAAAGTTCAGTTCTAGTCCTGTACAGGTAGTCCTTGACTTACAACCACAATTGTGCCCAACATTTCTGTTGTTAAGTGAAACATTTGTTAAATGAGTTTTGCCCCGTTATACGACCTTTCTTGCCACATTTGTTAAGGGAATCACTGTAGTTATTAAGACAGTAACACAGTTATTAGTGAATCTGGCTTCTTCATTGACTTTGCTTCATCAAAAGATTGCAAAAGGGGATCATATGGCTCCAGGACACTGCAACGGTCCTAAATACGAGCCAATTGCCAAGCATCCGAATTTTGATCATGTGACTATGGTCATAAGTGTGAAAAAGGTCATAAATCCCTTTTTTCCAATGCCTTTGTAACTTCGAGCAGCCACTAAACGTACTGTTATAAGTAGAAGACTACCTGTACTCTTCTACATTTGTTTTAATGGCAGACAAGGTTGATGAAATTATGATTATTATCCTTCATTAAATTTATATAGCTGTTCATCTCACTTCCATGACTCTGGATGGCCCACAAAATTAAACAAAATACAAAAACACCCCCAAAATAACAGCAAATATAAAATAGTTTGCATTTAAATAGTTTTTAAAGAAGCAGCCTGTCTTGTTTTTATTGTTTTTAATAAAATTGGAAGAGATGGACATGAGACATAAGATGTGTACATGAGACAAAATTTAGTGGAATATTTAATACCCCAGAAAAAGGTTTTTCAAACTGTTCCACAGTTCAAGGAGGACCTCGAACATGATGGAGTTCTGGGAGAGACCCAAGGCAGGTGGAAAAAGAATCACTCACATACAACATTCCAAATCCTTCCAGTAATTAATATAACCAACAGATTTTCCAAACAGTGATTTGTAGATGCATTTGGCAAAGCTGTACTCACGCTTTCTCACCACATTGATGATGATGGTTATAAATTGTGAGCTAGATAAAAAGAAAAGATAACCTCAACAGAAAAAGGAGTAATACTTTTTATCTGATTACTAGGTTTATGGTCTCCTCTCAGAAAAACAATCTTCACGAAACTCCTTTTGTGTATGTATTTCAGCTTTGAACTGTAGCTGCATTGTGCAACTTAAAATGCCCAAGATAATAATAATAATAATAATAATAATAATAATAATAATAATAATAATAATAATAATAATAATAATAATAATAATAATAATTTTATTTATATACCGCCCTTCTCCTGAAGGACTCAGGGCAGTGTACAGCCAAGATTAAAAACATAAATATACAATATCATAGTTAAAATTAATTAAAATCATTAAATAGTTTTGGCCAAATTTTAAAACCCAATATTAAAACCCAGTTTAAAATCATTCAGCCTGTTGGAACAGTAGGGTCTTGAGGGCACAGCGAAAGACCCGGAGGTCAGAGATGTTACGAATATCCGGGGGCAATTCATTCCAAAGGGCAGGAGCTCCGACAGAGAAGGCTCTCCTCCTGGGTATCGCCAGCCGACATAACTTGGCCAACGGTACCCTGAGGAGTCCCTCTCTGTGGGAGCGGACTGGTCGGTGAGAGGCTATATCCTGGTCCTATGCCATGGAGCGCTTTAAAGGTGGTGACCAACACCTTGAATTGCACCCAGAAGACCACTGGGAGCCAGTGCAGCTCGCGCAAGAGAAGTGTTACATGGGCGTAACGAGGTGCGCCCATAACTACCTGCGTGGCCACATTCTGGACCAGTTGGAGCCTCCGAGTGCTCTTCAAGGGGAGCCCCATGTAGAGAGCATTACAGTAGTCCAGACGGGAGGTGACGAGGGTGTGAGTGACCGTGCGCAAGGCTTCCCGGTCCAGAAAGGGACGCAACTGGTGGATCAGGTGAACCTGATAAAAAAAACCCCTGGCTACAGCCGTCATATGCTCTTCTAAAGACAGCCGTGAGTCCAGGAGGACACCCAGATTGCGAGCCCTCTCTGTGGGGGGCAAAGATTCACCCCCAATAGTCAGCGATGGCACCAGATGATTATACCGGGACGCCGGAAGCCACAGCCACTCAGTCTTACAAATTCATTTGTAGTTTGACAGAAAACAACTTTATTGCATGTGATTGATTAGTTGTGTGAACATAGACATTGTTAAGTACATTTTAACTTTAACTGACTTTAGGTGTTTAAGCCTTTGCGGGAAAAACTTTAATTTGAAGAGTAGTATTATAATTGTTAACATAGAAACAAACAAATATTAACCAGTCATGGTTCAGAGTGATTTATGATCCAAATTATATGCCAGGAGTAGTTTCCCAACTACAGCAAAATGTTCTTTTTATTTCTATAGACACATTTAATTCTAGGAATTGCCACAGGAACACAGAAGCCCAACTGCATGTTTAACCCTCATGCATTAAAATCTAGTACTTTTGTCATGTTTTGACTGAGTTTGAGTTAGTCATTAAATAACCAGGCTGAGAGACATATGTTGTTTCAGACATAAGCCAGGTATTTTACTTCTCGTAGCTCCACACAAAAATCACAAAGGTGACCAATTTCCTGCCATTACAAGGCAGTGGATTCCCTTCACTTCCAACATTTCCAATTAGGCCATGGAAGATGATCCTTCTCAAAGAGATGGAGATGGTAAGGAATCCTTGGGTCCTGCCATCTCTGAGAGAGAGACTGGTCTGCTACACTGACAGGATAGCATGACTGCCTTTCATGATTGAGGCCATTGAGTGTGTTTCTATTTCTACCCCACTGAGTAAGGGCTTACTCTCTAAGTTATTAACAACAGTCAGCCTTCTCAACTACTTCAATGCTTTCTTAGTTATTTTAGTGTATAGGGGAGGTTATTTTACAGTTTTTTTCCAGATGCATACTGTATAATATTGTGCAAGTAATGCTATGAAATTAAGGAAAGTTAAGGGTCTTTTCTTATTTCTGTATTGCTTCCAAGAAAACTTTGTGGGTGACACCATGTGGTCATCAGATATTAAACAGAATAAAAGTGTGAATTTACCTTTTACAATGTTTTTTGCCTGTAATACTATCGACTATTTTTCCCTTATCTGTTTAAAACATTTTTTCATGCAAACTTATATACATTTACTGAGACAAAAAGCCAATTGTGTTTAATGGCATTATGTCTGTGAGTACAGAATTGCAAGTGAATTTTTTTCCATCATGAATGGAAGAACTACAGCTTTTGAATTGTAAATAAAAATAAGTGCTGTTAAATGCAACCACCTTTATCTAGAAAACCAGCTAACTTGTCTGGTTAGTAATGAATCTTTGTCAGAAGTTTCTAGGAGTATAGGCATCCAAGTATTTTTATATCACCATTAATGCTGCCAGCTCCAGCATCTGCACTGCAGACAGCCTAAAGGGAGGCATACTGTAGTAACCAAATCAGGACGGGACAATGGAATGGAGTAGGTTGAGAGCGATTAGTGTCACTTTGTCAAATGTTTTGCTGAAATCAAAATATATTGTGTCCATAGCATCCCCACACTCTATCAAAGACAGGAAACAAGCCCTTGCCCTCCACACCCCCAAAGAGAAAATACAGTTTTGCCCTTGAGTCCAGTGCTTCAAGCTTCCTTGGCTCTTATAGGATTGTAAATATCTAAAAGAAATATGTATTGCCTGTGATGAATATGATAGGATACATTATCATTATAATCTATAGGATTCTTTTATAGTTTAGTATCCTTATACAATAATTTCATAATATTGTAGTGAGTAAATTCAAAAAATAAAATTCCAAGAATTAAATGTATGCTTTATATTGATAATCTTTCTCTAGTTGTCAGTGGGTATGACTCCTATGCAATTCAGTAAGTCTGGGAGAGGGAAGCGAGATCATGCCTTTGAGCCCAGCAATACAGGTGGCCCAAGGCTGGATTCTCTCCTATTCTATTTCATGCCCACCAGGAGAGATTGATTGATGGTTTGGGATACAATATGATCAATATTCAGATGATAGCTAGTTCTACCTCTCTACCTAAAACCAAATGGGAGAAATGGTAGAATCTAGATTTGAGGCTAATATGATTAGACTTGATCCAAACAAGATGCAGTGACTGTGAACTTTCTGTTTCTGTTAATTCAAAACCAACCAATTGTGAGACAATCCCGACAATAGTTCTTGATGGGATTGTGCTCCCCAAAGGGCATTTATCTAGGGTTTCTGCTGGACTTACAGCTTCTGCAGGTGCCCAGCTTTGCCTGGTGCACTAGTGCTAGGAGTCCCTGAGACAAGAGGCCCTGGCAACGGTCAATCATGCCCTTGTCACTCCTGAACAGAGGTGCTGTGAATGGGATTGCCTGTGAAGACCACCCAGAAATTTCAGTTATACACAAGCACAGCTGCCATATACTAAGAGGATAATCCCAGGCTTGTCACATAATATAGGAGCTGTGTTACTTGCCAGTTTGTTTCTGGGTGCAGTTTAAGCGCTAGTAATAACTTACACAATCATAAATGGCTTGGGACCCAGATATCCAGAAATCCTTTGGTTCCAGATAGAAGCTGCCTACCCAAGATATGCCAGTAGAGAAAGTATGTTAAGAGTGCCACCCACCCCCTGCAAGAAGGCTGAGAAGTGGAAGACGGCTGAGAAGTGAGCAGCCATTGCTGAAGCTCCTTTCCCATCACACTAACTCCCCCCCCCCAAATTAAGTTCATGGTTACTATTTAGGAAGTTGTTTAGGCAGGAATTTTTGGGCTAAGTTTTCAAATGTGGACATGTGTACCTGCAACCGGGGGGGGGGGGGGGGGCATCACTGAGAGTTGTGTGCTCAGATTATTATTTTTGAATAGTTCTTTCTGTGTTTATTATTTTTAAGCTACTGTTTCATTTTGACTAAAGAAAAGGAACTTGGCAAATAAATACTTTTTTTCCTGTGGAAAGAAAATAATATTAAAGAAATAGTCAAAAAGAATATGGAGGGTTATAAATGGAAGACAGTATTTCCTGAGTCCCCCCCAAATCCATAAAGAAGTGGGTAGTTGCATAATTGTTGCCTGCTGCCCAGAGTTACTTTCTGTGAGATGGGCAGCTATATAAATATGATAAATAAATAATAAGTCATCAGGAAAAGTACTTCCCCCTCCCCCAAGATTTGGATTGCCCCATCATGCCTTGAAAATCTGGCCTGGAGACATGATTTTGATGTCCATTTATGCTGTGTGTTATGTGGGGAAAAGGATTTTGTCCTTTAAGCAACTATTGTACTTCTCTGATTTTGTCATGTTTCTTGTGTTCATTCATTTGAATAATTCCCAGAATAATTCAGCAATCAAGCAGTCCAAAAATACATATTTTATGAATAAGAATAAAAAGTTAATAAATTGCACATATTTCAAAATTCTTTTTGCTCTCCATTAAAATTCAGCATAAGTATGATTTTGATCTACCAAAAGATGGTTGTGCAGTACTTCCTAAGATCTGGACTGTAAAAATCTGGAAAGCAGCAGAGTTAGAGTTTTTATATATATTTTGCTGCAATCTTGGAATGATTCACATTGGTGAATCATTCCAAGAATGATTAACATCATAATAGTAACATAATAGTAGAATAACAGAGTTGGAAGGGGAGTTGGAGTCTAATCCAAGCAGGAGATCCTATACCATTTCAGACAAACGGCTGTCCAGTCTCTTTTTAAAAGCTTTCAGTGATGGAGCACCCACAACTTCTGAAGGTGAGCCATTCCACTGGTTTACTATTCTTACTGTCATGAAATTTCTCCTTAGTTCTAAGTTGCTTTTCTCCTCGATTAGTTTCCTTCCATTGATTCTTGTCTTGCCTTCTGGTGCTTTGAAAAATAGGTTGAACTCACCTCTTTTTGTAGCAGCTACTTAAATATTGGAACACTGCTATCATGTCACCACAGTCCTTCTTTTCAGTAGACTAGACAATTCCTGCAACCGTTCTTGCTTAGGTTGGAGTTTCTTGTCTTGTAGGTTTAGTCTCAGAGTGGCTAGAGTTGCCTCCAGACCCTTTGCATTTTCTTCCAGTAATTCATTTAGTCTACTTTTGGTGCATGTGTAATTTGGGTTCTCCATGGGCATAAGCACATACATGGAACATATTGCTAGGCCTACGCTTGCTACTAGGTAGTACTGTACAAGTAATCCTCAACGTACAACAGTCCATTTAGTGACTATTCAAGGTTACAGCAGGAGTGAAAAAAATGACTGATGACGGTTTTTCACACTTAAGACTATTGCATCATCCCCTGATCACATGATCAAAATTCACACACCTGGCATCTTAGTTATTTAT
The DNA here is from genome assembly GCF_029215685.1 of Pituophis catenifer annectens. Taxonomy (NCBI): domain Eukaryota; kingdom Metazoa; phylum Chordata; class Lepidosauria; order Squamata; family Colubridae; genus Pituophis; species Pituophis catenifer. Next base: position 96,039,359 of record NW_027256886.1, on the reverse strand, counting down.
TTATATTTATGACGGTTGCAGTGTCCCAGTGTCATGTGATCACCTTTTGCAACCTTCTAACAAGCAAGGTCAATGGGGAAGTCAGAGTCACTTTACAACTGTGTTACTAACTTAACAGCTGAAGTGATTCACTTAACAACGCTGGCAAGAAAGGTTGTAAAATGGGGCAAAATCACTTAGCAACAGAAATTTTGGGCTCCATTGTGGCCATTGGTCGAGGACTACCTGTAATGTATATATTTCCCTAGAACTAAATAAAAATGCTAATTCTATGGCTTCTGATTAGCATAGGTCCTCAGTGATGGACACACCATATACAATGAGATTAGAAAGTACTGTGAATAGAGGCAGCAAGGAAGTTCTACTTATTTTTATACTCTTCATAATGATTTATGAGGTTGCAGTTGCCTATTCCAATATGTTGAAAATATTTAAAGTTTTAATATAAACATATTAAAACTTTATGCCAACTACCATATTTCAACAATTTCCAATGCTTTTGCCTCATATGCAGAGGTGGGTTTCAGCAGGTTCTGACCAGTTCTGGAGAACCGGTAGCGGAAATTTTGAGTAGTTCGGAGAACCGGTAGTAAAAATTCTGACTGGCCCCACCCCCATCTATTCTCTGCCTCCTGAGTCCCAGCTGATTGGGAGGAAATGGGGATTTTGCAGTATCCTTCCCCTGGAGTGGGGTGGGAATGGAGATTTTACAGTACCCTTCCCATGCCATGCCCACCAAGCCACGCCCACCAAGCCACACCCACAGAACCGGTAGTAAAAAAATTTGAAACCCACCACTGCTCATAAGGAAATAGTTCTATCAGCAGTTACTGCTGAAATTTTGTGCTATTTGGAAATGAATGAATTGTCCATGAATCAGTATTTTCATCTCTCTCTCTTGCACCACAGAGGTATGGGAATCCTATGGTAATGGGACTTTTCCTGCTTCACTGGGTGAAATACCAGAGGTTCGTACCCCATTTAAGGTTCACCATCTGTTGCAGAGTGGCTATTCAACTGAAAGGCTATTCAAATGAGCAGGAATGCAGGAAAATGAATCTGCATTTAATAATATTCCATTCAGTCAACAACCTATATAAGAGAGTTACCAGAACTTATCTGTGAAAATCCAGATGACCACAAAAAAGCAAAAAAACAAAACTCTTGACTCTTTGCTGCAGTTTCATCTGGCATCAGATTTTTTGCAGCCAGATTGGGAGCCCTACCTTATAATAGCTCTCTAAACAAACTTTTCCCTGAATAAAGAGAGAAACAGGAAACACAGAACTCTGAATTCTCTTGTCTTTGGGCATCTTTGTCAGACATCATCTTTTCTCATCCTTTGAAAGCCTTCTTTTTCCTTTACTATTCTTAGACTAATTCAGAAAGCAAAAAACAAATAACTGCAGTTTATTGCACTGAGGGAGTGCAATAAAGGGAGAACACTTTAGAAAAAAGCTGCATATGTAATGGATGGATGGATGGAAGGAAGTAAAGAAAGAAAGAAAGAGAAAGAAAGAATAGAATAGAATAGAATAGAATAGAATAGAATAGAATAGAATAGAATAGAATAGAATAGAATAGAATAGAATTTTTTATTGGCCAAGTGTGATTGGACACACAAGGAATTTGTCTTTGGTACATATGCTCTTGGAGTACATAACAGAAAAGATATGTTCATCAAGAATCATAAAGTACAACACTTAATGAAGAAAGAAAGAAAAGGAAGGAAGGAAAGAAGGAAGGAAGGAAGGAAGAGCCAACCTTTCCTACATATTCCTATGATTACTTTAACAAGGCCAAATAACAAGTTAAAATATGTCATCAGCTTAGAAGTGTCATTTCTATTGATGAGTTTTTAATAGCTGCATTCAACCACATGTTTAAACTGGGTTTGTGAAAGAAATAATTACTTAGGTTCACATGAAATATTACATTATAAACCAATCAAATAGGTCTGGTTTGTACAACATGCTAGTCACAAAACCCTAATTAAGGTTCACAGGGGCCAAGCTTAACAAGTTACGTGGATGTGTCTGCTAGATTTTTATCTCACTTGATTAAATGTTGCGTGAACACAATTATTTTGTAAAATTAATTTCTAATTCAGATAAGACTTGCATTCAGGGGTGGGATTAGAAAATTTAACAAGCGGTTCGCTGCCCACTTGCTGGGTGGGCGTGGCCATGGGGGCATGGCCTACATGGCCTGCTGCACCACGGCTGGGGGGGGGGGCGTAGCTCCGGAGCTTTCCTGGACTCTCCAGGAGGGTGAAAATGTCCTACCTCGGGCACTGGAGGCCTGAAACAGGCCCGTTTCTGGACTTCTGGGAGGCCCATTTTTTGCCCTCCAGAGGCTTTCCTGGAGCTTCCAGGAGGGTGAAAACAACCTCCCCTGGGCACAGGAGGCCCTCTAGAGGCCGGAAATGGGCCTGTCTTTCACCCTCCCAGAGCCTCTGCGCGATCCCTGCACTTACCTCGCATTCAAAACAGGCCGCATGGAGACTCCTGGGAGGGGAGGGTCAGGGTGGGTGTGATCAGCCAGTCCTTAGAACAACCGGTTTGGTGAACCAGATTAAAATTAACATCCGGTTTGCCCAAACCATTCCAAACCGGCTAAATCCCACCCCTGCTTGCATCTCTGAACTGATTGCAGTTTGCAGAAATGTTTCATGTCCTGCCAAATCTTAAAAAAGTAAGAAATTGTTTCTGCTGAACTGAACAATGTTTTGTCCCCACCTAATGAGGAAGATCCATGAATGAAAAACAAAACAAAAACAAAAGCAGTTTTTGTACTCCACTGACAATGTATCAGAACTACAGAATAAAATGGAAGGATAGAAAATATAGAAACATGCTTTCCTTTTCTGATGCACACAAATTTACTATTTTTCCCCAAATGCAATTCTAGGTGCTTTCAAAAGGACAGGTCTTAGAGCTACCAGTCAAAAGGTTTTATGCAGCTATTCCAACTTTTCTCTTTTAGGAATTTTATGGTATGGAAAAGAAGTTAAGAGTGTATTACACATGGAAATTCTCTTTACATTTGCATATATGGAGCCTGAGTGGCGTAGGAGGCTAATGCCTCCTACTAAGGCAGCATTTAACATCCAGCTGCCTGCAATTACTGTGAGTTCAATTCTCACCAGGCTCAAGGTCGACTCAGCTTCCATCCTTTCTAAGGTGGGTAAAATGAGGACCCTGTTTGTAGGGGCAATAAGCTGACTTTGTATAAAATATACAAAAGTATGAAGGCTATTGCTTAACGCATTGTAAGCCTCCCTGAGTCCCCGGAGAAGGGCGGCATATAAAAATAAATAAAAATAAATAAATAAAAATATATATTACCTAGATCCAGCCTGACTATATAAATTTACCAGATTGTCCATTCCTGTACCTGCTTGTACCTACCACAGAATCGCTGGTGAAGGCATCAGGGTTATTTTCATATATGAATTTCTCTACTCTCAGCTGTCGAAGTTTAAACATCTTGGATCCCCTGTTGGTAAGGAGAGAGAGTTCTTCTAACATCACATCCCTGGGAATGCTGATCTTCTTCCCGAGGTTCAGCTTGGACCCTTCTTGCGGCATGACTGAAGGAATACAAAAAGAAGCCTATTATAGAAGCAGCAAAACTTAACCTGTGTTGCAATTCCTCAGCCAAGGCCACTAGAACAACTCAACAACCTCTGTTTACTTAGTATTACTACTAAAATTTGCTTTCCCTAACAGAATACACTCCATAAGGAGTTTAATGCCCGAGGATGGAATTGTAAGAGAAAACCACCACATTCTGGAATTGTTAAGCCTTTTCTCCCATTCCCTTCCTTTTATTATTATTATTATTAATTTAATTTGTATACCGCCCTTCTCCCAGAAGGGACTCAGGGCGGTGAACAGCCAAAATTAAAAATACATACAATACAAAAGTTAAGATAATTAAAAAGAATTAAATCATTGGCTTCCCAATTTAAAACCCCCAAGTCTATAAAATTTAAAATCCCAATTAAGAACCATTTAGGCTATTCAGTAAAATTATATTGCATCATTAAAACTTCTCTTTCAATCCGTTGTTGCATGTTTTCTGCATTACAAGTCTTTTGATCAGCCTCCATTTTAGGTTTTTCTTCTGAGCTATTGTCTTGAGTGTTTGTCAAATCATTTTCAATTTTTTGTATTCTATTGTCCAAATTGTCCTCAATTTCTTCCACTTTAGACTCTAATAAGTTAATATTTGCATCCAACTTGATCATAAATTCTGTAAAGCCATTAGCCATTTTTATAATCTTTCGGTCCAGAGTATCAAACTTTAATTGCACTAATTCTTTAATTTCCTGCTTAAATTTTTCAAAGTTCTGATTCACAATCTCATCCCTTCTTACAATCTCCTCCAAAAGAAATTCAATTATATTAAAATCAGTTTTCTGAGACTGGAGCTTTAAAACTTGTTCACGTAATTTATTAATGGGGGAATCCCCCCCCACTGCTTGTTTGTCCGGCTTTGCAAACTTTAATGCCATATTTCCACACAGACAAACTATTTTTAAAAAAAGAAAAGAGAGGCAAAGAAGAAAAAAAACCTTCTTTCCAACCAAGATCAATATCAGATCTCCAGGAAGAGAAAAACACAAAAATAGAGCTTTATCTTCAAGTGTAGCCAGAAGTATTTATTCCGCTACTTTGTATCTTAATAGGAAACGGAAGGACTCTCCCTTTCAGCCCCTTCTCAAGCCTCGGCAGTCGCCATTTTTAAAAATTCTTTTTTTCCTTTTCCTTTTCCTTCTTCAATAACTGTTGTAAAATAAATGAAATACTTGCGATTCAGGGTCACAGGTCCAGCTCATATCCTTTTTAATTGTTCTGTTAATTTTTGTAGGCTTGTTCTTGTCGCCTAGCTCTGCATGGGCAGAGGTCTCCCAAAGCCCGGAGCGGCGGCGAGGGAAATAGGGAGCCTCATCTGCTTCGTCCCCAAAAGTAAAAAAAAACTTTTGGGGCTATGCAGAGAGCTCTACCTGCCCCCGCCAGCTCTATCTCCATTTCCACATGGAAATGGAGTTTTTTCGAGCCGCCTTTCAGTTGTAAAGGCGGCTCTTTACAGGTGATGGGGCGGCGATCCCAAGGGAAGGTCCGGAGGTCCGGGATCAGTCGTATTCCAGGAGGCAGCTTGTTCCACAGGGCGGGTGCCCCCACAGAGAAGGCTCTCCCCCTGGGGGCCGCCAGCCGACATTGCCTGACCGACGGCACCCTGAGGAGGCCCTCTCTGTGAGAGCGTATTGGCCAGTGGGACCAGGCGTCTCGCAAATATCCTGGCCCTAAGCCATGGAGCGCTTTAAAGATGAGGACCAATACCTTAAAGCGCACCCGGAAGACCACCGGGAGCCAATGCAGCTCGCGCAGGAGAGGTGTTACATGGGAGCGCCACGTCGCTCCCATGTAACACCTCTTTGTTGAATATTTCTCTGAAAGTATCTTCATCTGGCTTTTTCTGGATCAGACATTATTGCTAGATCTTCAGGCCTACCTAGACTGTCATCTACAACTTAACCCAAAGGTAGCTTTGATTAATTATGTCCTGATCATGGCAAATGCAGATTATCTGCATCTCTGAATTGCTAGTAATTTCCATCATTCTAATTCAAACTGAATTTGTCCTCCCAGCTTGTAACAGTGGTAACATCTTCAACTTAAGTATGTTCTAAGGCAGGGGTGTCAAACTCATGTCATCACGGCGGTGTCACATGATGTATTGGGACTTCCCCCCCTTCGCTAAACCGGGCATGGTCATGGCCAGTGTGTGATGCATCCGGCCTATGGGCCGTGAGTTTGACAGCCCTGTTCTAAGGTACCAATATGAGCCAGATGCTTTGGCTGCCTCAAAAGCACCTGAAATACTCTCTTATTTAAAACCAATAATATAAATAAAACCTAAATATATCTCTATCAAAATCTTAAGAATATTTTTAATAGAAATTCCTGGGATATTCCAAACATGGACTAAAGAACTGGAATTTCCAATAATGCCCTATAAATGCATTTGTGTCTTTAAAAATATTTATAAATGGTATCAATAGATTTGATGTTAAAGTGGATTTGTTAAAAACTTGTATTTACGGTACATTGGACCCCCAAAGAATGTATTTGAAAAAATGGACATTAAATGGATTTAATGAAAGGATGGCACGCCTTTATATGGAGTTCAGGAAATAAAATATATAAACATTTTAACAACCATACAATCAGGAGATCCTTAATTAACACATGGCTACAAATTAAACAAAAACACTACATGAAAATTCCTGGCTGGCTATCGTCTATAGAAGCAATAACTCACCCCAACATATTATCAAAACAAAAGATTCTAAAATATAGGGAAATAGTAGATGTTCAGGGGAATTTGAAAACTAGGGAAGAGCTTAAAGAACAAGGAATGGAAATAGACTGGTGGCCCTACTCGCAAATAAAAGTAAGATACAGAAAAGACCAAGAGAAAGAAGGAATAGATTTAAAACAAAATCAATTAGACAAACTATTAGAATCAAAAGAAGGGAAGCTAATCTCAAAAATTTACAAATATTTACTCGAATTCGATCTGGCAGAAGAGTTGGTCAAAGGGCAGATGGTAGCCTGGGCGAGGAACATAGGGCATAATATACAATTAGAAGATTGGGAAAGAGCTTGGGAAGATAATTATAGAATGACAAAATCGGTACCATACAAAGAAAATCATTATAAAATGTGGTACCGATGGTATCTGCCACCTGCAAGGTTAGCAAAAATGTATCCAAATGTGAACCCGGTTTGCTGGAAATGTAAAAAAGCACAGGGAACTTTTTACCATGCTTGGTGGCTTTGCCCAAAAATCAAAAAATATTGGAACAAAATAAAAACATGGATAATAGAAATAACAAATCACGAAATTGAATTAACACCTGAAGTCTTTTTACTCGGCATGATCAATAAAAATATTAGGAAGGACATAAAATACCTAATACTCCATATTATAACAGCGGCAAGATTAGCATTGGCACAACTCTGGAAAATTGACCGTTTGCCAACTGATCAGGAAGTAATACAGAAAATCTATGTATGCGCAGAGATGGATAAATTAACCCTAAAATTACAGGATAAGGAAGATTCAAATTATTTTAAAATATGGAATAGCTGGTACCAGTGGATAAGTCAGAGAGAGGGAATGCTTAGAGATGAAAGTTAGGAGAAATCAATGTAAATAAACAACTGCACTGTCAGAGAGATATAGAAGGAAATATAGTCACTGTGTGTATATATATATATGTATATATAACATTAGAAAGTAGTTGATAGAGGAAATTGAGCACTATATATGTATAGTATATGTACTTGTAATTTGTGTGTTTGATTAAGAAAAACTTGTTCAGTTTTTCTTATAATTGTTTTAAATGTCTTTTTTTTAAATATGAATAAAGTTTGTTTAAAATTTAAAAAAAAAAAAAAAAAAAAGAAAAAATGGACATCAAGTTTTTGTGCTAGAGATGTAAAAAAAAATTGAGAGTTCATTGAGCTATATGATATGGTCATGTGATATCTTTTGGGAATTGTGTTAATGTATACTGTGTAAATAGATTTATGGGATAACCTTTAAATGTTAAAGATGTTAATGTGATATTGAATTATATACCAAAGCTTCGGGATCTGACTGTTTATCAGCAGTTATGGTTTTATTGAGCCTGGGAAATGAGGTGGGCAATAAAAATAAATACTGTATATTGAAAAATTGAAAAAGTAATATTATTCTAGATATTAAGGAATTCTTTTGGGAAATGGGTGATCTCGGTACACTAGTTTAACATCATGATTTGAAAACCACTATACCCATATTGCTTATAGTATTAAAGGCAAACAAAAGATCAATAAAACTAATTTCAGTAAGAATTTTTCAGAACTGATGTTTGAAACACCCTTGCAAGTTTTTTTAGTAGCTTTTTGTGTGATTTTTCACTGTAGTCCAAATAAAGTTGGGCAAATCCATACTAGAAATTCTAATATGTGACTATCCCAACTCTCAGGGATATAAATTTCTCCCCTGAGCTCTATATTTTCTGTCCAAGATTTCATTTAACCTTCTGCCTCAATACGTCTGATGGTTTGGCTGTAATCTTCCATTTCTCCTCCTTGATCTCTATTTCTAACTTTCCCTGAAAAACCAGGTCAACCTGATTGATCTCACTGAAACCTAGTGGGATGAAGGGGACATGTGAACATCTTCCTAATATGCCAAATTATTAGGAATAACACGTAGTTTAAGGAGTGAGAGCACTTAGGAATTGCATCTCTGATTTCTTATCCTGTTCAGCACTCTGCCTGGGACAGGAGATAGGTTTCTGTGCCTTCCTTCCTTCAGAACAACTCCTAATTAAATTAATCAAATGGTCTAAAATAGGAAATTGAAAACTCCTGAGATTGGTGACAGAGATTTTAACATTCACAACTGAGACTGCCTTGTTTTAACCTACCTGAAGATGAAAAAAGCTATAAACCCCTGAATTCTCTGGGAGAATGGGAGACATTCTTGCAGCTTCAACTGCTGATCCTACATAAGTTTGAGTTTTAATTATTGTGATTGAAAATTATGGACATCTACAACATTTCTTCTCTCTGTCCTCAACCAAATATAGTTTTACTGACTCCTATAGAGCTGAATGAAATATAACAATTGACTTGATGACATAAAAGCAGGTGACATAATATTAATAATCAAAATGCTTGAAGCGATCTTCAGTGATGTTAATGGATAACCGCTTCCTGAGTTAAATCAGTGTTATGTGCAACTTTTCAGGAAACAAACAGCCTATGCAATCCAAGTGTGCACAATCAGATAGCAGGGCTTATAAAGCATTCTTTTCAGTTTATTTTGTAGAATTGTTCCCACCTATGATAGCTGAACCATCCATATTTTTAAAAATCTGACACACATTTTTCAATTTTTCAAAACTGAAGAAATTAACATTTTACTTAGAGCCTAGGATACATTGTATAAATCTGAACTGAAATTATTGAGGTGGGAGGTCTAGATCTATAAAATATGATGGTCCCCTACAAATCCCAGTGGCAGAAATCTGATGGACTTAATGTAAGATAATGTAATGATTCTTTGAAAGAGAAAACAATTCCTGCTGATATTAAGTGTGTGATGTGATCACTTTTGAATGAATCAAAATTTGAGATTATCATCAAGAGCAAGTGTCTAATCTTACATTTTAGCAAGATACTGGATAACCTCTCCAATCTACATACTGTTAAGGGAATTTTTACTTTTACATCCATGAGAAATACCTGTATTTCCCTTTAGAGTTCAACCTCTGTGATAACTTGTTGGAAACAAATTACAGTATGTTGCTCTTTGGCTATCACCATAATTTTACCATAATTTCCTTCTCCATCTCTTTGACTTATCAAAAACTGTAGTTCTACATATTATGTCAAAGTGTTTTCTCTGTCTGGGAGAATAACCTCTATGTTTTTTGTAAATCATTTTCTAGATACTAGGGAAGAATTATTGGAAAAGGAATGTGTGCTCATGGGATATCTCTTACCTTCTTGAGTTAATTCTAAAATGAGTTTAGTAGGTTTTCTCTTCCTTTTGGGAGCTGGGGTTCCTGCAAGAGGCATGCTGTTCGAGGGGTTTTCTGTGTGAGAATGGAATAGTGGAATGAATCTGATTCTTGTAAGATGCAGATGCAGAACTTACGCTGTTTCAAGATGGAACAATTGTAAATTCCACATATCTATAGAAAAGGTGACAGCCACCTTTATGTCCCCAAAGAAAAGGACATAAAAGTGCATACAGAACTCCTCAGGCAAACCCATCACCAAAATTGCCCAGCATATCAAAGACCAAAATCATTCTTCCCTGATCAGACCCAGTTTGGAATATTATATCCAATTCTGGGCATTCCAATTCAATAAGATAATGACAAATTGGAGCAGTTTCAGAAAAGGGCCACCAGCACGATGAGTAGTCTTTAAACCCAACTCTTCAGGCTGCCACATGAAAAGGAAAGTTTTCCTTCAATTGAAATTTTTAATTCAGACTGGATGGACATCTGTCAGTGAGCAGGCTGTTAAATTAGATGACCTCAAAGGTCCCTTCCAGGATTATGATTGTACTAGATGATTTAAAGGCAATGTACTTATTGCAACACCTTCCCGTGCTGGCAGAATTAACTAGTTCCAAATCTAACATTGGTATTGTATAACTCAACTCCTGAATAACAGAATTGGAAGGAAATCTTGATTTGAATAGAACCTTGGATTGAATCAGTTTGGAGTTTGGTAAAGTTCTCCTGTCTTTATTACTGTCATTTCAAATTAAGATTGAATTGAATACTCTCACGTTAGTCTACTTGGCAGACTGTTTCCTGTAACCTTAATTATGAAATTAATTGCTACTCTGCAAATTTATTTTCTCTCTTTTATCTATTATTGTATTATTGTAATGAAATTATACTGTGAACATTGTATCAATGTTTGTCTTTCTGCTAGTTAGCCTGTTATAATAAATTTGAATCCTTAATTGATTTATCATACTCAGTTAATCAACAGTTTCTATAAAGCTATAGCAAAGTTTTTATCGCACTATGATACACAAAAGAATGACCACGAAGAGTCTCCTGCTCATGCTCAAAGATCAAAGGTACTCTACTTCTCAGTATAAGTCGCTTTGATAGGAATGTGGGAGACTTTTGGGCTTCTTAGAGGCATCTTTGGCTATTATTGAGTGAGATTATTGTATTAGATTAGACTTTGTCTGACCCAGTAGAGTTTTATCATAAAAAAAAATCATAAAAAACCAAATCTTGATAGTGATAGTAGTTGCTCCTGAGTGAAATAATAGTACACGCTCTGTTGCCTTTACTTATGGAGGAGATTGTTCAGATGCCCAATGCACCTTTATTATATAGGTGCAAAACTTTCTAAAAGTGTTGTTTGTTTGAAGAAAAAAGTTCAACATATCACCACAATCATTTAGAGTGGAAGGGCTAGGAAGTACTTAATCAAGCTCCCAATTCCAACTCCTATATAGTACTTAGCATAATGAGTTTAGCCCAGTTTTCATAATGAAAACTGTAATGTAGCAAAACAGAATGAATGAGCCAGAACGGAAAGTCATATTTGCTTCCTGGATCATAGTTTCCTGCAACCTCCTATGACACTGATGAAATAGCATTTAGGCTTATATACTGCCCCACTGCACTTTACTACAGTCTCTAAGTGGTTTACAGTGTTAGCTTTTTGCACCCAACAGTCGGGGTCCTCATTTTACTGACCTCAGGAGGATGGAAGGCTAAGTCAACCTTGAGCCCCTCAGGAACAAACTCCAGACTGTGGGCAATGTTTAGCCTGTAATACTGCACTATCAGGGCTCTTCTACTACTGGTGCAGTGGTGGGTTGCTACCTGTTCACCCCAGATTGGGTGAAATGGTAGCGGCAGCAGCGGAGGCTCCGCCCACCCACCCAGACATCTCTGCGCATGTGCAGAAGCATGCAAGCACACCCGCACCCACGAGTAAACCGGTAGCAAACAAAATTGAAACCCACTACTGTACTAGTGCTATATGAAAACATAATCTCAAAGCATCCTAACTTGCCAATAGGAAAAGCAGTGAGGAATGGTAATTGTCATATACTGTCCCAAAAGTATGATGTAGTAATTTAAGTAATCCAAGTATTATTAAAGGCATTTGTGATAGAATTGATAGGTGAGCTAGTCACAGTCCAGACTAGGGTTCAAACACATAAAATTCTACATGGACAATTAACATTTAGAGATAGAACAGAAAGTCATCATACTCAGGCAAAGATTAGAATTTCCAGTCTGCCAGAACATACTGGTAGAAGGTAGAAGGATAAGCTACCATAGAAGTAGTTCCATTGCTGTTCTGCAAAACCTGATCTATTGAAAATAAGACCTTGCTCATTTAGGGTCTCAAAGTGGTCTTCCAGGGCAGAAAGAAGACAAGCTCCACTGTTTGAACTGTCCTGTCTCATCTACAGATTAGAGAGGACCTAGCAGGCCACGGGGAGTTCAGGTTTATCAAAATATGCAGGATTCCAGCAGATGGTAGGCATGCCTATCCAATCTCCAAACTGTGAGGAGACAACCTTGCTTGGATTTCTAATGCAGTTATTTTCCAGGGCTTCTCTCCAGCTTTGTTATTAAGATCAAGGTACCTAGAATAAATTGGCCCTGCTTACATTACCATAATGATCTGCTGCAGTGCAGGGACATCTACCAGGGCTGAGAGGTGGGGGCAGGTTAACAGTGTGAAAATGGCTGGCATAATTGGGTAATCCTGGCCACTTTTCATGCAATGCTCCTTACTGAGAGTGGGGATTTGATTGCTGGGTTGCACCATTACCACACTGTTAATTCTTCCACAGATGACTCTGATGCAGTGTTAACCTATCTGAACTCTTTACCTTCTCTTCTGTTAAGCCTGGCTAAGACACTGAGCTTGTCAATCAGAAAGGTTGGCAGTTCGGCGGTTCAAATCCCTAGTACAGGTCTCCTGCATGAGCAGGGGGTTGGACTAGATGACCTCCAAGGTCCCTTCCAACTCTGTTACTGTTACCTGTTAACCTTGTTTGGTTCCCATTGGAACTGTGAATATCTGTAGATTCTTAAATGTTGTGTGGGGGCAGGCTCTGAGTTTTCCTGAGACATAGTGGCCAAAACACAATGTAGACTCATGGGTTTTGAACTGGAACATCCTGGCAACAAGTTAGCTAGATTACTTGGTGGAACCACTGCAGAACCTAGGTAGCTTTCAGTTCCCTAAACTTTTGATGCTGGAAGGGGTAGAAATATTGTGTATTGGTGTGGAAATTTGTCTATCTGTGTGAATTTTGTTTTATGCTGTTTATCTTGATTAATTGTTAGCAGGATGCCATTTTCACATGGGGTTTGGCCCTGCTTCTGGAGAGGCCCTGCATCCAAAGCAGTGCCATGCCTTCTTATCCCTTATTGAGCTGCCAAAAAATTCAAAATTGGAAAAAACTTGTTTTTGCAATTTGAGACACATGAACTCCAGGTGGCTGGGAGTGATTAATTGTTCCATTGTTAGGGAGTCCTGTCAGTGCTTGGCTTCTGGCATGGTGCTTGCTCCTTCCCTTTGGCTGCAAGGTCTTGGAAACTCCCTAGTGGCCTCACATGAGACACAAGGGCTGCTTTGAGTAGCCAGGCTGGCTTTCCTTGTCCTCACCTAGGACTACCATGGGGAAGCAATTTGGGAAGGGATGGAGTGGAAGTGGAGAAGACTGACTGCTTCATCCCTTATCATTGCCGAGAGCCTCTCTTGCAATGGCTTCAGTGAATGCAACCACAGGTCACTCACTGAAGGAAGATTTCAGACATCTTAGGGACTATTTGACAGAGAGCCCAGAACTGTCATCTAAGATGTGTGGCCATATGAATCTTTTAAAAAATCGATAGAATAATTATATTAAAGAAGGAATAGGGTCACTGCGGAAAGAAATGGGAAATGGCCATCATCTATACAAATAATGGAGAATGAATGAAAGAATGGGGGAATAAATTATCTTGTTAACTTCAATAAGTGAACAGAGGAACTGTTCCAAAGTAAATATTAAAAATAAAGGGCTGTGGGGAAAAATAAGGAAAATGTTTATTTGCATTGACTCAAACATTTTTATTACTTTTGATGGTTTCTGGCCTTATAGATTCCATGGCGTTAAGACTAGGTCATAGGATTCCACTGATACAATAACTGACACAAGTAAGTAAACTTACCTGGAGATCTCTTGACCCTTTTTCAAGAGTTTGTTGATCAAGGATGATGTTACAAGTTTGTTTAGTGGAAATGCACCTGTAGAAAGAATAATAAACATATAATGGTACAGGAAAAGTTCCCTAAAATGACACTATGGCATTGCATAGAAAGATATTCAGGGACTGGCAGATATAAAGTGAGATTGAGGGAAGTGAGTTTGTTCAGACTCAAGCAGAGAAAATGTGATATGTAGTATAACACTTCCACAACTCTTCAAATATTTGAAGAAGATAACCCTGACGTATTCTCCACCAACTGAAAGTCCACTCATGGAACATTATATAGAATTTATCCCTTTCTTCATTTTCATAATAGGAATGGAGAGGAAGGGAAAGGAGTGTTTCAAAATGACCAGCTTGGAAGAAGCAGTCAAGGCCAACTTGATGTTAACTGAAGCATGCATACAGCATTGCCAGCTGAGCCACCAGCTTATTGACTTTCCTGCTATTCATCAAGGTTAAAAGGGAATGCATTTAGAGTTAAGAATCTGGGGCTTCTTTGCTTAATATCTATGTTTGGTCGGTTTGGAGACATCCCATGTGGATTTTTTATTTAAGGGTCCACAAAGATCTAAGCTCCTACTAAGTATTTTAGCGCATTGGTTTACCCCAAGAACCTTTCTCAGAAGCTCCCTATTTGCCAACCTCTTAGCCCAAACTGTGGATGAGCATGATTAAACATGATATGCTGCCATCAGCACAATTAAGTTGAGGAGCCAACAAAGAACATACTTCACTACTGACCTTTTTACTTATCTTGGCATAAGGATGTATAAATTTATCTAAGTATGGCAGAAACCTAAAAGGCAAAGATTCTGTTCTCTTCCTGCTTGCAGATAATGCAATAACCTGTTGCCCAATGTTGTATAATACACTCCATGCAGTCAAAATTATTTAGACTACCATGGTATACTATTCTACTTAAATCTTTGAGTTTTTATGCAATAGCCAGCATAAATATTCCAGTATGTTGTTGGTTAATAGCTACCCTTGAGTTTGGTAGTTTTCTAACTGTATTTCTATACTTGTTTTTAATGATTTGTACTATTCAAACTGGTGAAATTTTCTGGGAAACTCTTCTACTTAAAGTAGTCCACTTTGATTGCAGCTAATTAATAGGGGGCTTCTCCAGTAGCTAGAAATGTGATATTGCTTTTGGCCCCTGGAATGAGAAGATCTCCTGGAAATACCATTCCAGGACAGAGAATAATAATTTCAATTATATGAAGGCAGGTTCCAACTGAAAGTTAGAAAAACAGTTGGACTTTTACCCAAGGAAGAGATGGGCTCCCTTGTATGTGAGGCTTTCAAGCAGAGACTGGACATCCATTGATCTGGGATGCTTTTGTTGGATTTCTGAGCCATGAGCAAAACATTGAGCTTGGTATCCAAAATGGCTGATCTTCAGCTTTGTGCAATTAAAATATGTGTGCCAAGAAAAACGGAAATAATACAGCAATTTACAAAATGATTTCTGGAGACGTGACCAGAAAAAGAAGGACTATTTATTAGTGAGTTAAAGAAAGGCCTTGTAGACTATTAGGAGCAAAGGAAGGATTGTGTAAACAACAAGAAGGCGCTAGATATGATGACAGCCTTGAGAGTACAATTTAACCTGGTATTTTCAAATTTAGCAACTTTAAGATGTTTAGACTTCAACTCTGCAAATCCCCCAGTTGACAGTGCTGGCTGGGAAATTCTGGGACTTGACATCCACACATCTCAAAGTTGCCAAGTTTGAAAACAATGGTCTAGACTCTAGCCAATTAGAGGCATATTGGGTAGTTTCCAAGAAGGGGAGATAAAGAATGAAATACAATACCCACACCTCCTTTCCAGAGAGTCCCAAAAATTCAAAATAGAAACTGCAACCATATGGTTGAAGGTCCACCCCTGTATCATGTGTCCTAGTGATTGACCCAAAGTTAGAAGAATAGAATAACAGATTTGTAAAGGACCTTGAGGGTCTTCCAGTCCAAATCCCTGCTCAAGCAGGAAGGTCCAAACTGGATTTCTTCCAGGGCCGGATTAGCATTGTAGTTCTCCTCTGTGGGCCGGCCCAGGGGAGGGAGATGGGACGGACACCTCCTGCAGCACTTTGCCAGCCAAAATGGGGTGCGGGAGGCTGTCAAGGCCAAAAATGGAGTGTGGGGGGGGCACATGCAAACCCCCCACTCCATTTTGGCTGCTAGAGCATGGGCCAGTACTTTGCTATTTCCAGGCCAGACCTGCGGGGCAGATTTGAGCACCCCACGGGCCAGATCCGGACTGTGGGCCTTGAGTTGCTCTATACCATTTCAGACAAATAGTTGTCCAATCTCTTCTTTAAAACCTCCAGTGTTGGAGCATCCATAACTTCTGGAGGCAAGTTGTCCCACTGATTAATTATTCTAACTGTCAGGACGTTTCTCCTTAGTTCTAGGTTGGTTCTCTTCTTGATTAGTTTCCATCCATTGCCTTTTGTTCTGCCTTCAGATATTGTGGGGAATAAGTTGGCCTCCTTTTCTTTGTGGCAGCCCCTTAGCTATTGGAAGACTGCTATCATGCCATCCCTAGTCCTTCTTTTCATTAAACTAGACATACCCAGTTCCTGCAACCGTTCTTCCTATGTTTTATCCTCTAGTCCCCTAATCATCTTTGTTGCTCTTCTCTGCACTCATTCTAGACTGTCAACATCTTTTTTATATCATGGCAACCAAAACTGGATGCAATATTCAAGTATGGTCTTACATTATAAAGTGGTATTAACATTTCACGTGATCTTGTTTCTATCACTCTATTAATACAGCCTAAGCCTACTTTGCTATATTTGACTTCCTCTATTGTTCTAAGTGGCTAATAGGCTAATACATGACAAAATGCTTGTCCTGTATGAATCTTCAACAGAAAAGGTTCCTGGCAGCCTTCTGGTTCTATTATCTGGGGAGTGATTGCTTAGCTGAAGAGACTCCATAATAGAAGTAATATAAAATTAATCTGGGTTATCCAGATAATGGGTTGCAAAAATGGATTGAACTTTACATGGAAGAGTATTTATTAATTTTTATGTTTTAATATAGAGGAAAAGAAAAAAAGAAGACAATTTAGTAAGAACACAGGAAGCAAAATAGAAAAAAACATCTGATACACATGTCTTTTCAATGCATTTTATTTTAAAGGGCTTGGGTAGAATGTCATCTCTGGGCTTTATGTGTCAATTCTCTTGAGTTTTGTGCATGTATATGAGAAAGACCATTTAAGCAATTTAATAAGAAAAAAATAGAAATGAAGTCTATGCTAGACATTTGATATATTCAAAAGCCCTCCACCTAGGCTGCAAAAATCTGATGCATTTGGGAGAATGTACAGATGCATTCAGCAGTGCAATTTTAATATACCAATTTAATACACAAAATCACAGTTGTTTCATTTTTTCAGAAATGCTTGCTGCCATAGATCATAGCCCCTAACTAAAATATTAACATTTCATGAATTGAACTTTATTAAATTCATGGTTCTTTTATTTATTGTTTGCATATTATGTACAGTGGTTCAAGACTGTATCAGGTTGGGCTATTTTATTTTCATTAAATTTTCATTAAATTCATTGAGCCAATTTGGTCTAGTGGTTAAGGCATCAGGTTAAAACCAGGAGTATGTGAGTTCTAGTCCTGCTTTAGGCATAGGAGCTGGTTGGGTGGCCCAAGGTCACCCTCTCTCTCAGTCCAACTCATTTCACAGTGAGGTTGTTATGCGGAAAATAGAATAGTAATAACACTTAGACATATATACTGCTTCATAGTGCTTTTATAGCCCTCTCTAAGTGCTTTACAAAGTCAACCTATTGCCCCCAACAATCTGGGTCCTCATTTTACCCACCTCGGAAGGATGAAAGGCTGAGTCAACCTTGAGCCAGTGAGATTTGAACTGCCGAACTGCAACTAGCAGTCAGCTGAAGTAGCCTGCAGTACTGCACTCTAACCACTGTGCCACCTTGGCTGGAGGAAGGAATACTGTGGATGTTTGCTGCCTTTATTATTATAAAAACAACAATAATAAATAAATAAATGGAATAACTGAGGCATGGAGGCTGTCCCAATTTGCTTTACTAAGAAGGGATTTTAATGTCCCTCAGTCCAAATTATATTTGAGACTCTAGGTTTGTTTATGTTTTCAAGCAACTACTTAACAATGATAAATGAAGAAGTCTTTTGTAGCAGGGCTTTCAATAGCTTTTTATATTTTCAACCATTTTATTTCAGTTTTCTCTGCAGTAGTTCTTTTTCCATCATTGTTTCATTAATAATTTTGCCATGTAGGAGCCTTGGTAGTACAGTGATTTAATGCACCCTGTTATTAACACAGCTGCCTGCAATTTCTGCAGGTTCGAATCTTACCAGGCTCAAGGTTGACTCAGCCTTCCATCCTTTCTAAAGTAGGTTAAATGAGGACCCAGTTTGTGGGGGCAATAAGCTGACTTTGTATAAATATACAAAAGTATGAAGGCTATTGCTTAACGCACTGTAAGCCGCCCTGAGTCTCCGGAGAGGGGTGGCATATAAATCAAATTAAAATAAAATAAAAATAAAAATAAATGTATAAAATATAGTACTAACATTTATTTTCACCTTCATTTAATGTATTATTCTTACATATGTTTTTTAAATAAAAAACAACAGCCCTTGTTTTTCATCCATAAACATTGACAACCATATCTCTGCCTGCTTGTCTTTCCAATGTAGGCTATATGATATTTTAGAAAAAATTTAAACATGGCGATCCCAACTTCTCTTTCTTACCTAACAAATTATATTTAGCATCCAAACCATCTCTCTGACATTTCTCTGTCAGCAGCATCTACACTTTTAAAGGCATATTGGCTCTGTTCCCTATATGGCTATCTAGATACACTTTCATTGGAGATTCAAAAAAATACTATGAAATCTGATAGGAGCAAGTTGAACATTCATTATATTTCTTCCATAATCTCCCCACTATATAATGGTGTGTCCTATTATCCAATGTCTTTTCTTGGCTCAACATACAATATTTTTTCTATAGGATGATAGTTAAAACAAATCACAGATATATACAATAGATATATGTTTTTACTAGACAGAAATTATGAAATATTATAATAAATGAAGAGATGCAATTTGTTGAACATTTATATCTTTAATATGGTCTTGAGATGAACGTTTCAAAGGAAAGGAAGGAAACCTTTTTCCTTCTCAAAAAAAGATTGTAAAAATTAAAAAAAAAATTCAAGGACAGATTATTTATATCAGAAGGTTAAATACTAGCATGGAAAAATTTAATGACAAAATCCTTAGAAATAAAAATATCTATATTTCTTATGCACCCAATTGCCTTGGAACAGAGGAAACAGGTAGCTCTTTTTTCTGTATCCTGGAAGAATTGTTCATGCTTGAAAAAACGAATTTGGGAAGTTTCCGAAAGATGCCCTAATTAATTCACAATTCAGTTGACAGAATTCACAATCGATTGTATTTGTCTTGATTTGCTAACTCAAATTAACTCTGAAGCTGTGAGTGTGTTTAAAAATGAAACAAGTATTGAAGCTTCCAATTTTATAACAAGAAGAGATTGTGCATAAGAGATTGGGCATTTGAATACCAAAATTTGAGTTGTAGTGAAATAAAGAGGACTTCCTTGACCAATGATATAATTATAGAGTTCAGACATCCATTGAGCTGATTCCTCCTTCTATTTAAAGTTGGAGGAAAAACTGAAGTGGACACCTAGATTCCATTGGTTCTGCCATCTCTTCTCCGGGATCCAATTAGAATTCCAGGCATAAATAGAGAGGATTTATGAAGTATACCCCTTTCAAATATCCCCCGTCCTCTCCCTCCCTCCCTCCCTCCCTCTCTTAAAAGTTCACACAATAATTCCTGATTCACATTCCTCCATTCTGGTCAGAGTATTATGCTCTGCTCAAAGTTAATCTATTTAAATAGTATTTAATTTTTTTTACATGAGGTGTGAAGGCTGATCTTTGTGATGGACACCTTACTCAATGCATAGGAGGTTTCTGTCCTTCAGCAAAATGACTTCTGAGTGGGGTTTCATTACCAATTTAGATTAGTTTTCCATTAGAAGTGTTGAATCTATGTCATCTTTTTGGCGTGCCAACCTGTCTCATGCAGTTACAAAATTGGGGGGCAGCAGTAGAGAGAATAAAACTGGGAAGTTTTCTTTTTGCATTGACAAGGCAAAAGTCATTCTAGCTGATCACATGGGGAATGGCAGGGAAATTCTGCTCTATTAGTGAAATAATTTAGCAAGCAGGACAGCCTGGGAGGAGGAAATACTGAAATACATCCAAGAAGAAGATCCAATCTCTTTTGACATTCACCAAAGCCAAGAAAGTGACAGAGAAAGCTGGGCTGCCATCCAAAATGCTCCAAACGGCTAATTCAGAATGCTAAAGCTTCTAAGGGCAGTCAGTGAAAATGTTGAATGGATCACTTCAACCATAAAGGGATTTCAGTGGATTCTTATAGCATTCAGGAATTCTAAGCGAGTATTTTTCCTGTGGCCTTTAGAAGAAAGGGCTCCTGCTGGATTTGGTTGACAGAGGTCACTCCAAAGTAAGCCAACATTTAGTGCTCAGAGAGAGGAAAGAGGATTTCAGCAGAAGTCAGTCGATACAAGTGCTTCTGTTGGCACCCTTGCTTTTATCACAATGCTTTTCTTGTTAATCCTCAATCCCAAAAGGCAACTGTTTGCAAATAATGTGACATAATGCCAATTTTAGACATTTTGTTCTTTTGTCTCTTTCTAGTTATCTTTACTGGCTTATAACCACAGAGAGAACTCACCTTAGGCACACATCCACAGGCCGCTCGACGGAGCCTCCGGTAGCAAGAGCAGGGATTGGTGTCTCCGGGCTCCCTTGTTTGGCGAATTCTGCAGGAGGCTTGGTAACCGGTGACCCTCCTGGGCCCACACACCCTGCTCCTGGTCTGCACAGCACAAAGTGCTGATGGGGAGTGCTTTGCATTTGACTCTTGGAGACTTTGCTCACACAGGCATCCTGGAGTTATTAATAGTTAATGGGAACTCAGAGTCCAAGGATCTCAGATAGCATCAGCAGGGGCAAAGCTGGGAAGGGGGAAAGGATACTTCTGCATCCCTCAATAAGCAGCTCCGGGACCAGTTGTGAACATCCTTCTCTTCCCACAGACAGCATTATTTACATTTGTACAAATATGATGTGTATGCCATATGGTTCCAGTAAATCACATAAATCCATCGATGGTAGTAGGGCAAGCGGTGCTCCAGAGCTTTACACTACGCAGGTTAATAGACAAGGGGTGTAGGGAGTGGGAAGATTCAGGCAGGTCCATCAGGATGGCTCCACCTGCAGCAAATTATGTCAGATGGTTATCTGTTGCTTTTTTCTATTCAGTCTTAGAAAGAAAGCATGCTATTTTCCAGTTTGCGGGCTTATCAACAGAAGAATTAAATAAAATATTTAACTGTAAAAGCCATTTATAAATTGCCTATGTAAAAAGATTCTCTGATGTGAAGGAAACTATTCAATGATGAAAGGAACTTTTTGTCAGGTTCCAGAAATTTCTACAGGGATGCTGGCATTTTGGTGGGAGGAAGGGGCTGCAATAGACCCATCAAGTTGGCAGAATGAGACTGGGGTTTTTAGTGGCCATAGTTGAATGCCCAGTTCCCCGACCAGAGTCGGGCTTATTAGGTTCTCGTGGACCCTGAATTTAGCAATGCCTTAAGTCTACTTTTCTCCCCGTTACGGAATTAACAGTTCTATAGAGGTTGTAAAGGGTTTGACAACCTCACTCACCAAACAGTCTTCATAGTTGCTCTCGGATTGATTGGGTTCCTCCACCAGAGGGGTCAGAGTTCCTTGCACCGTAATTGATTCCTGCGGGAACTCAACGACCGCATGGGTCTTCAGGGTGATATCTTTGGCACACGGTGGTGGCTTTGAGGATTTCCCTCCGACCTGCTTCTCTCCCTTTTGGGTGAACATTCTCACATGGCATTCGTTTGTGTGGTGACCTTCCTTCCCACAATGGAAGCAGACTGAGTGCAGCGGGGCAGAGCAAGGTTTGGTTTCCTCCCTTCTCCCTTCTGGCAGGGATCTCTTCCAGGAGTGGTTTGCACAGTACTGGTTTCAAGCTTGGTCAATTTTCGCTTCCTCAGCCAAGATACACAGGTGGACTGGGGCTCCATGGGCAATGCAGGCGTTGTACAGATAATTGTTTAAACCATCTTTGAACGAACTCACAAGTATTTCCTCTGACCAATCTACGTGGCAAGTCAGATCATGAAAATCTTCAGTGTACTGGGTGACTAGACGGTGTCCCTGTCTGATGTGCCTTATGTGGTCTCTAGCCTTACAGTCAGCTAGGGGGTTGTCAAATCTCCATCTCAGGGCTGTCATGAAACAGCCCTGAGATGAAGTTGCGGAGCTACGGTGCATCTGTATTATGAAGGCTCACCATCCAACATGCAGCTGATCCTTCTAGAGCCTAGGTGACAACCCTGACTTTGGCACCTTCTGTAGAGAGATCCCTCCCATACTCCTGCATGTAGGTCAGTTTGTGTGTGTGGAAAAATCCCAATTGCTGGGGATTCCCATCGAATTTGATGCCAAGAGGGGATGCCTTCCATTCTAAGGTTGGAAGCCTCCTCTAGTCGAGTTGCAAGCCTTACTTTGCGTTGAGATGTCTCCTGGGAGGATCTTCCATGGTGGAAATGGGTTCATCAGTAGCCCCCGCAGTTTCAGCCAATGCTCCTGGGGTTGGGGATCCCTTTCGTTCATTGGTAGTCCCTTTTTGTACTCCTAATTGGCTTGCTCCCCTTCCTCCCACCAAAATGCCAGCGTCCCTGAAATTTATTTATTTATTGGTTCAATTTATATGCCGTCCTTCTCCGGAGACTCAGGGCGGCTTACAATGCGTTAAGCAATAGCCTTCATACTTTTGTATATACCTGCTTAGTAGGGCTTTCGCCCCCCCCCCCCCAAATCTGGGTCCTCATTTTACCTACCTCGGAAGGATGGAAGGCTGAGTCAACCTTGAGCCTGGTGAGATTTGAACTCGCAGTAATTGCAGGCAGCTGGCAGCTAAGTGCTATTTAACAGCACTTTAGTCCACTGCACCACCAAGACATATCTGGGACTTGACACTTTTCCTGAAAAAAGAAAAGGTTGAGATGGAGAAAAATGTACAGAAGGAATAGAGGCAACAGTGGTATTAAAAAAAAAACCCTCAAAATCATAAATATGAAAGACCAGACAGAGTAGAAAGGTCACACAGTGGCTACATAGAAAATATTTTATGTTGAGAACTCCTATAAGCCCAGCTTGAATAAATGCTTAAGCAAGGAACTCAAAGAAATAGTCTCAGACCTGACAATTCAAAACTTTGTTTGTCAATAGTGTAAAACAATCTGGTACTTTAAAAGCTTATATTAAAGAAAACAGGGCATAACATGAGGCTGGAGAATGTAAAACTAGCTAGAGAAATTTTTTGGAAGTCATTTCCAAGTTTGGTTCTACACTTTGAAAATATCTATTACATTCTTTTATCTCTATCTGCAATCAAATCGTATTCATATATTTAATGAAATCAGAGTTGTTCAAGGTCAAAATGGAAAACCTTGAACTATAGCACCAAGTGGTGCATTGAGGCTTTAGGTCAAATTGTTCCTTGGGTTAAGATATGTCTTTAATGATTCTTAAGACAACTGCATCTATCATGCCAGCCCTTTTGACATAGATTCTGGACAAAGCTCTGACCTCATTTAGGATTGTGCCTATGCAGTTGTAGTCTCTGCTATCTGTGCAGTCTCTATCAACCTATTTATTCTACTGACTGCCAGCTGCCTGCAATTTGGCAGTTCGAATCTCACCAGGCTCAAGGTTGACTCAGCCTTCCATCCTTCCGAGGTGGGTAAAATGAGGACTCAGATTGCTGAGGGCAAGAGGCTGACTTTGTAAACCGCTTAGAGAGGGCTGTAAAGCACTATGAAGCGGTATATAAGTCTAAGTGCTATTGCTATTCACCCTGAAGCAATGTTTCTCAGCCTCTTTATGATATGTGGACTCCAACTCCCAGAATTTCCAGTCACCATGAAATCCATTCATTGTAAAGTTGCTGTCTGTCAAAGAATTTTTAAAATATATTTTTATTTCATTCCCTTTGGAGTGGCAGTATTTGAGAAAAACTTCAAAAGGAGTGGGAAAATCAGACATACTTTGGGATATATAATATACTGAAATTTATTTTATTTTTATTTATTTGATTTGATTTCTATACCGCCCTACTCCCGAAGGACTCGGGGCGGTGCACAGCCAAACAACAAAACACATACATACAAAATTTAAAAGTAGAATAAAATCAAATTAAATAATTTTGGCCCTGACAAATTTAAAACCCCAAACTTTTAAAACCAATTTAAAATTGAATGTATAAAATACTAAAAGATATTTAAAAATTAAAAATCTTTTATAAAAGAGGGAGAAAATTAGGCCAGGCCCGCCTGGTGAAATAGTAAGGTCTTTAAAGCGCGGCGGAAGGTGCGCAGATCCGGGATCCTCCGTATCTCTGGGGGGAGCTCGTTCCAGATAGTAGGTGCCCCCACAGAGAAGGGTCTCCCCCTCGGGGCCGCCAGTCGGCATTGTTTGGCTGACGGCACCTGGAGGAGCCCCTCTCTATGGGAGCGTACCGGCCGGTGGGAGGCTATTGGTGGTAGTAGGCGGTCCTGCAAGTACCCAGGTCCTAAGCCATGGAGCGCTTTAAAGGTGGTAACCAAAACCTTGAAGCGCACCCGGAAGACCACCGGGAGCCAGTGCAGCTCGCGCAGGAGGGGTGTTACATGGGAACGCCATGTCGCTCCCATTACCCTCTGTGTGGCCGCACTCTGCGCCAGTTGGAGCCTCTGGGTGCTCCTCAAGGGGAGCCCCATGTAGAGAGCGTTGCAATAGTCCAGGCGGGAGGTGACAAGGGCATGAGTGACCGTGCATAACGAGTCCCGATCCAGAAAGGGACGCAACTGGCAAATCAGGCGAACCTGATGAAAAATCCTCCCGGTCATGGCTGTCAAGTGCTCTTCTAAAAACAGCCGTGAATCCAGGAGGACACCCAAGTTGCGAGCCCTCTCCGTGGGGGCCAATGATTCGCCCCCAATAGTCAGTGATGGCATCAACTGACTATATCGGGACGTCGGAAACCACAGCCACTCGGTCTTGGATGGGTTGAGCCTGAGCCTGTTCCTCCCCATCCAGATCCGTACGGCCTCCAGGCACCGGGACATCACTTCAAGGGCATCGTTGGGGTGATCCGGGGTGGAGATGTACAGCTGGGTGTCGTCAGCGTACTGATGGTACTCCACCCCGAAACCACAGATGATCTCGCCCAGCAGCTTCACATAAATGTTGAACAGGAGAGGCGAGAGGCGATTTGAATCTATTACAAGTGAGGAAGAAGGATTAAGATGCAAACAACAAGCTATTCTCCATTACATTCTCTTGGGAGTCTCTCTTCAATATTCTGTTTTTCTTCCCTCTGGTTCTGTTTTTATTATCTTTCCTTGGTAGGATTGCAACTTTCTCACACTATTACATAAAATTTATTTTATCCTTGTGGGAATAGTTTCACAATTCAGTTGATATGCAGAGGCACTAATCCTGTCTGTGGAATGTTGCTGCGTGGAGAAAGATACAAAATAAAAATAAAAATAAAATCCCATCCCTGGACATCCCCCCACCCACCCAATTAATTTTTAAAACAAACGCTGCTAGGAAGTGAAGTGTCTGACAGGGACAGGAAAATGCACACAGAAAGGAAAGGGACTTGTGGACAGAAAGTTTCAGGTGTCCACAGGCTGTGGGCAAAGATGGCAAGTTGGCAAGCTGCAATGGCGGACATTCCTGGAAACCTTGCTTGTTATATTTCTTTATTTGGCTGACAATGATACAAAGTTTTTACATTCTATTCTTTCACAGGAGTAAAAGAGTGTCTGTCAATAATAAGAAAATACACACATATAAAGTCCTATAGTAGGAGCCACTGGAATCCAAATGTTGTGGATTTTGAAGTGCAGTTTCTGAACTTATGCATCAGTGTGTGGTTCCCACCCAGACTGAAATGCAGTTCGTTCCTCTTGGCCCTTCCTTCAGCAGCAGGTCCCTTTGGACCTATAGACCTCCACACTGCTTCTCCCACAAAGGGCCTCCAGTGTCAGTTCTGCTGAGGACTCTGCTAGACTCTTACTGGGTTTCCAGTGCAGGAACTTTAATGCCTGAACATTTTCTGCGTTCAGGTTTTAGCTTCCCTCATTCTGAAAGATGATATACCAACACCTTTGCTCTCCAGCTGAAGCTTCCCCAGCCCACCAGAGGCTATTTTGACTCTCTGGGTCTATATATACAAGTCTGAAGGGAACACACGTTGTGGACTTAGTGTGACACTTCTTGTGTAAATCTACCACACTTAGTGTTGCTTGTGTATATGTTTCAAAAGAATGGACTTGCTGAACATCCATGGCATTGGAGTTAAAGTCATTGGCGTTAAAGCTTTTTTTAAAAGGTATAAAATGTCAAGGCTCTTTCTCATGCATCCAAAAAAATATCGCTATGAGCACTCCCAGTCCTGAATACTTGTATCTGCTTACATTTCTGCAGAAGTAAGGTCATTGCTAACAAGGCTGCACTTGTACTGGGCTTGTCAGTGCATCTGACCCTCTGGTCAGAATTGCCGAGAGCAACCCACAAGGCTACAAATTTAACAAATGATTCTAAGTATGAAACCAAAGAAGGACATTTTCCCAAAAAGATATTATGGGCCCAAAACATAGTCTTTCTCACCATTAAAATACATATTACCCTTATATTTTAATAGATATTATTTGCTCCTGTATTTCATAAACTGAAGAGGTAACATTTCTTGCCTGCATAATGTAAAACCTACCACCACCAATGACAAAGTGATTTTTGTTTGTACTGGCTGTAAACCTAAGGGTTTATTTTCTCCAGCTTTCAGTTGAATTTGTGTTGACATGCCATCATCATATGTCATTCCTGTTATTGTCACTATGCGGATTTTAGAGCTTTTATTTTGTTTTGGAAACTATCTATTTTAGAAACTGCATAGCAATCATGAAAAATCTGTTAAATGTATAATAAATACATTGAACAAGAGGTTTATTGAAAAGGCTTATGTGCAATTAATTTGAATAATTTTAACTGCCAACATTTACATTTTACCCTTAATGTTTTTATATTCGTGTATACACACACACACACACAGAATTAAAAATGAAATATGAGTGTTTTACACGTGCACACACATATTGATTGGAAGTGTTTCAAGATGAGAATATGGAAGATCCTGCAAAGGTGAGTACCAGTGTACTGTTTAAGCACATTAATATGAATAGAGCCTGTCACATAGTATTACATGAACAGATTTCTACACGCACAGCAAAATACTCCTTTCCTCCTGCTATCCCACCTCCTCCTGTTATGTTCTCTTTTGCAGAGTAGAGCTCAGGCAAAAAAATAAGTTCAAGAGATAGCAGAGATTTCATCAGCCAAATAGAACAGACATTTGATATACTGGTTGAAACAAAACCCACTTTCCTGGTTTCAGTTCACCTTCATATTCTTACAATTTCCCATAATTCTGTTATGATAGACAGATAGGAATTAGATGCTAGAAAATAGATAACGGTAATGGTACATGCGTTTTTTCTATTTATATGTAGGAAACCTAATGTTTTATTAGCCACAGTCACACTGTATAGTAAGCAGTTTACTTTGAATATATGTAAACATCAACTGAAGATTATAATAGTAAATAAATATATGATTATTTTTATTCTATAACATTTAGAAATCAAACTATTTTATTCCCCTGACTGGAAAAAAAAGAATATAAAGAGTACCAAATAATTTGCTGTGAACTAAATCCTAATAATTTATATTACACCACATTTTATCAAAAGAAAACAATGCAAAACATGTCTTAGAGATGTTTCCCCCCATATTTGGCCAGTTTCTGTATGGTCACATAATAATAATAATGAGTGCCTGGCCCAGTTAAGGGCTATCTTCTTTAGTTCTGAAAATATCCCAACTTGTCTTTTGTCAATCTCATTCCAAGACATTCAAATATCTTGAGACTTTTTTTTTTTTAATTTGATTTATATGCCGCCCTTCTCCGGAGACTCAGGGCAGCTTACAATGCGTTAAGCAATAGCCTTCATACTTTTGTATATTTATACAAAGTCAGCTTATTGCCCCCACAAACTGGGTCCTCATTTAACCTACCTTAGAAAGGATGGAAGGCTGAGTCAACCTTGAGCCTGGTAAGATTCGAACCTGCAGAAATTGCAGGCAGCTGTGTTAATTACAGGGTGCATTAAACCACTGTACTACCAAGGCTCTTGGTATTCAAAAATCAGTATCAATAGTAATAGGCACCTTGGGTGCAGTCTCAAAACAACTGGAGCACTAATTGAACACCATCAGCCTATTTCAAAAGGCAGCTTTACTCAGAACAGCTTATATCCTGTGATGACATCTGTTGACACCACCAAACAGCCACATCTGCCTATCCTAGGTCCTTGGAAAGGACTCAATAGGTGAATAAAAATGCCAAATCCAGTCTGAACATCTGGATGAGTATGCAACGAACTACGAACTCTCGGCCCTAGTCCTTCACATTTATGTGAAGCCGCTGGGCGAGATCATCTGTGGCTTTGGGGTGAAGTGTCAACTGAATGCTGATGACATGCAGTTGTACATTTCAACCCCAGGCCACCCCAATGATGCCCTTGATGCGATGTCCCGCTGCCTGGAAGCCATGCGGATCTGGATGGGGAGGAACAGGCTCAGACTCAGCCCCTCCAAAACTGAGTGGCTGTGGCTTCTGACGGCCCGATATAGTCAGATAACACCATCGCTGGCTATTAGGGATGAGATCTTACCCCCCTCAGAGAGGGCTCGCAACTTGGGCGTCCTCCTGGATTCACGGCTGTCTTTGGATGATCATATGATGGCCGTGGGCAGGGGGGCTTTTTATCAGGTTCGTCTGATCTCCCAGTTGCGTCCATTTCTGGATTGGGACACCGTGCGCACAGTCACCCACGCCCTCGTCACTTCCCGTCTGGACTATTGTAATGCTCTCTACATGGAGCTCCCCTTGAGGAGCACCCGGAGGCTCCAACTGGTCCAGAATGCAGCCGCGCGAGTAATAATGGGGGCAATTTGTCGTTCCCATGTAACACCCCTCTTGCGTGAGCTGCACTGGCTCCCGGTGGTCTTCCGGGTGCATTTCAAGGTGTTGGTTACCACCTTTAAAGTGCTCCATGGCTTAGGACCTGGTTATCTACAGGACCGCATTCTGCCACCGATTGCCTCCCACCGACCAGTACGCTCCCACAGAGAGGGCCTCCTCAGGGTGCTGTCGGCCAAACAATGTAGGCTGGCGACCCCCAGGGGGAGAGCCTTCTCTGTGGGGGCCCCGGCCCTATGGAATGAATTGCCCCCGGACATACGAAGGATCCCCAACCTCCGTGCCTTCCGTCGTTCTCTGAAGACCCTATTATTCCAGCAAGCTGGTCTGACGGGATAAAGGATTTTAATTGGGTTTTGATAGGGGTTTTAAATAACGATTTTAGCTGGGTGTTTTAAATTTGGCCAGTGATTGAATTATTTTAATAAGTTTTTAAATTTTTG
This sequence comes from Pituophis catenifer annectens, assembly GCF_029215685.1. Classification (NCBI taxonomy): domain Eukaryota; kingdom Metazoa; phylum Chordata; class Lepidosauria; order Squamata; family Colubridae; genus Pituophis; species Pituophis catenifer. The sequence goes on along the minus strand of NW_027256886.1, from coordinate 96,009,807 downwards.
TCTTGTATACTGTTTTTACCATGGCTGTTCACCGTCCTGAGTCCTTTGGGAGAAGGGCGGTATATAAATATAGTAAAAGTAAAGTAAAGTAAAGTACAAAATAAAACCTGTCTTTATATAACATTATATAAAGAATATAACAGAGGTTTCTGATATGCTGCTTCAAACAACAGCGATCAACTCAGGATGGGGAACAGCTTGGAAATGTTTGCTTGGTTGCTTCAGTTGTTTTCTGAAATGCATGAATTCCATTCTTATTTTCAAATCATGTTTTGGGGGGCAGAGATATATTTGCCTGTTTTCAGTTAGTTGGTTCATTTTTCCTCATCTTTTTGCTCTAGCTTCTGTAGTCATTATTGCAAGTCTTCCTGAGAATAGTCTGCATGACCAATACAATATTGTGAAATCATTGTTGTCTTCAAGATGGAGTCATTTTTTAAAAATGAGCCTATAATTCTGTTGGTGAAGATAAAAATTATTTCCAGTGGTTGCCAGAGACAAGCGTTTGGTTCTCTTTGCAACCCTGAAAGTATGTAGCATTGAATATTCCCTGTGAAGTCCAAATAGCAAAAGATTAGGAGGATGGATTTAGTAAGCCTACCATAATATTTTAAATCCTGCCAACTTATCACTATAGCGGATGGATGTTAAATTCCTGATAGAACAGAAAAACAATTATACCACCTAGTGGCCATGGGTACATCAGTCCTTTCTCCCTTGCTCCTCAGCTGCTGCCATTGGAAAGAAGAAAGAAATCCAGTTCTCAGCAAGGACAGATGCATGATGCACAGAGGGTCCAATTATTAAAAGTAGCAGAAAGGCACAGAAATGTACCACAAAATCTTAGAGGAGATTTTTGCCAACTTTTAGCTATGGAAGGACCTTGTTTTGGAGCATAGTACAAGTGGCTAGGAAGAGATATCCCCTGTTCTCTGCTATAGAAGCCCAGCTGAATCCCAGGCTGAAGAGTCAGCCTCAAGAGGCAAGTCAGAGACCAATGGGGACAAATCTGGGAGGAACTTTTCTTGCCCAAGTTATCAGGGTTAAAAATACTGTGGGGGTCTGTGGTGCTCTCTGAGCTTTGCTGTGATGTTTCATTGCTCTGCTAGGGAACATTATCAGTGCTGCACATCTGCAAAAAAACAACCAAGCTTAGAGAGCACCACAGACCACACAGTTCAACCCTGAACTACAAATATTGTCTTGTAGTACCTTTAATAATAGCTCCACTTTGGGTCACATGATCAGGAGAAGGGAGGGGCTTAGAATGGAGGGATTGGCCAATTGACTATGGCTGGGATGCACTGAAGGGGATTTTTCTCCAGAGTTCCTGTCCTGACCCATCTTTTGTTTGAATTCAGCTTTTCTTATTGCAACATTCAGCTGCTCATCTCTTATGTATAAATCAGCTGTAAATGAAGCTGGCTTTAAACATCACTTCCTAGATTTCCTGACCTTCCTCCACTTTAACTGCTGTGATTGGCTAGGCGCTCTGTCCACTCATGGGTGACATGGCTCCTGGTGGGGCATTTTTCTGATTTTTTTTTTCTAATTTACACCAGGAAAGGCAGCACAAACTGCTTTCTCTCTTGTGAACGTGTCTTCTGAGGAAAATATCTTCACCATTCTTCATACCATTTGGGTTAGAGGGGAAATCTGGGAGAATTCAACAGATCTAACAAAAAAGGAGGTGGAGGCGCATTATATGTAAGAAATCACTACACCTCTAGAGAAATGCATAAAATCAAGGATGAAAGTCTCCTAGAATGCATATGGGTTAATCTAAAAGGAAAATAGAATGATATTGCTACTAGGTGTATACTATAGGCCAGTGTTGGCTAACCTTTTTGCCGTTGCGTGCCAAAAGTGGGGGGGTCGCATGGGGGGTCACACGCATGCATGCCTACACCCATAATGAATGTGTCCCACCTCCACGCATGCACGTGCGACCCCCCCCAGCACTCCCCCCGTAGGCCCATTTTTTGCCCTCCTCAGGCTCCAGAGGCTCTAGAGGAGGGTAAAAACAGCCTTCCCCACTCCTCCAGAGGCTGGAAATGGCCCATTTCCTGACTTCTGGTGGAACCGGAAGGCCCGTTTTTCACCCTCCCCAGGCTCCAGAGCCTTTCTAGGAGCCTGGGGAAGGCAAAAATGGCCTCCCCCCCCCGGAGGCCCTCTGGAGGCCAGAAACACCCCATTTCCTGACTTCCGGTGGGCCAGGAAGGCCAGAAAATCAGCTGGTTGGTGCGCGCATGCGTGCTGGAGCTGAGCTAGGGCAACACTCGCATGCCCACAGATATGGCTCCACATGCCACCTGTGGCATGCATGCCATAGGTTCACCATCATGGCTATAGGCCACCCAACCAAGCAGAGGAAATAGATGAACTTTTTACTAAGCAGTTAGCTAAGGTATGCAGGAAACACACCACAGTCCTAATTTAACTACCCTGACATCAACTGGGATAAACTCTGCATCAAATGGGAGATTGAACAGGTTCCTGACAACTTTGTCAACCAAAGGATAGAGAAGGGAACTAGAGGGACAGCTATACTGGACCTAATTCTTACTAACAGAGATAAAATGATAGATGGGGTTGGAGTTGCAGGAACTTTGGGGGAGAATGATCATGTCTTACTGGAATTCAACATAATGCAGGGACAAATAATTGAACAAAGTCAAACTACTGTCTTAGACTTTAAGAGACCTGATTCAACAAACTATGGGAGGAAGGATTCCATGGATGGAAATCCTAAAGGGGAAAACAATTAAAGATTTATTTATTATTATGAAATGTAGTGGGTTCCAATGAGCCAGGCAACTCCAAGTGACTTCAACTCTCTTTATTCCATGTTAAAAGCAAGTAGTAAAAGGCTAGAACAAGCTTACTTAACCAGGAGCAGACCAAGAATATATGTTGTTAAGGCTGCTGCTACAGGCTGGCCACTGGGTGGAGTAATTGGCCAACAAAGCTGATTGGACCTAAAACCCCAGCCACCTATTGGTAGAATCAGAGAACCACCAGCTGGGGCCGTTGCAACCCGGAAGCACAGCCAAGCCGATCCCAAGACACAACACTCCTCCCCTCTAAGTGCGACTTGCCCCGCAGACATAGTCTTTGAGGTGTATGGACAACCGCCATTCTCGGCACGACCTGTGGCAAGATCTTTTCTGGGGAGGCGGCCCCCTCCCCAGTTGTAGCTGGAGTTTTGGCCACTAGGGGTTTCACAATCACATCCGCCGGCCCCATCTCCGGCTGAGATTGACTAGACTCCAAATTAGCGGGGATCTCCAACCCTGCCGATTCTTGCTCCAGCCCTTCCGGGCTGGGTGGGGCAAGTTCCCGCTGTGGCTCTGGGAGGTACAGATACTCCAACACTTCCGTCTCCTCCTCTGGAGGGATTACCCTCTGCCTCAACTGATCAATATGAGGTCCCCAGATGGACCCCCGCTCTGTGGAAACCTCATATGAGGTGGGCCCCTTGACCCGTACCACATGGCCAGGCATCCAAACTGGGCCAATGCCATGGTTCTGAACACATACTGGGTCCCCGGGGAAGAACCCCCTAGGTGCTCCCCTATTCTCTGTATTGGGCCTTAGGAGGGGTGCCCTGTCGGGATGGAGCCTATCTAATAAGGTGGTGAGCCTATGCCCCATAAGCAGCTCGGCAGGGCTATAACCCGTCGCTGTGCAGGGGGTGGTATGCTGTGCAATTAAAAATTGGGCTAAACGATGTTGTAAGTCCCCATCCCCCAATCGCTTGAGCCCCTCCTTGGCCGTACGCACCATACGTTTGACCTGACCATTCGTGGCAGGATGGAACGGCGCTGACCGTATGTGTCGGATGCCGTAATTCCGAGAACTCTAAGAACTCCCTTGACGCGAAAGCTGTACCATTGTCTGACACAAGCGTATCAGGCAGCCCAAAAGTGGCAAACAGCTTTCCCAAAGCTCTAACCGTAACAGCCATGGACGTGGTAGAAACGGGGAGAACTTCTAACCATTTCGAGTGGGAATCCACCACTATGAGGAACATTTGTCCCCGTATTGGCCCAGCAAAATCTACATGGAGACGGGACCATGGTTTCCGGGTGTCCTCCCATGTCTGCCCTGGGGCCCGGGGAGGAGCTGGTCATGACTCCTGATAGGGCCCACAACCCCGAACCCACGTCTCAATTTCTTTATCAATCTTAGGCCACCACACATAACTTCGGGCAAGGGCTTTCATTCGCACCACTCCGGGATGTGCCTCATGCAGTGCTTCTATAACCCGTTTGCATAGCGGGGGTGGAACCACCACCCTGCATCCCCACAACAAACACCGCTTGTGCACTGATAGCTCCCCTTGCTTCTCAACATATGCCGTAAACTCTGGGCCTGGCTTGGCCTCCAGCCACCCCCTCCCCACCCAGTCCAGGACCCGGGAGATGACTTGGTCCCTAGATGAATATTTTGCAATATCCTTGGTGTGGAGGGGCGCGTCTGGGAGGTCCTCCAGGAGCATTATGGCATGAGCCGGGGCGGGGTCAGGCCCACTCTCTGGTAATGGAAGGCGACTCAGCGCATCCGCATGCCCCATGGCTTTGCCCTTCCGATATACCAGAGAGTACTGATAACCGGCCAGAAATATTAACCACCTAAGAACTTGGGGTGAGAGTACCTGTGGCGTGGCGATCAGGTGCAAAAAGTCCCAACAGCGGCTTGTGATCAGTCAATATGGTAAAGGGCCTGCCGTAAAGGAAATCATGGAACTTTTTTACCCCCTTTACAATAGCAAGGCCCTCCTTATCTATTTGGGCACAGTTCCGTTCAGCTGCCGAGAGGGTCTGTGAAAAATAAGCCGCCGGAACCTCCTTCCCGTTCGGCAACACATGGCCCAAAATGGCCCCTACCCCATAAGGGGATGCATCACATGCTAAAACCACAGGGAGCGACTCATCAAAATGGGCCAGCACGTCATTAGAAATCAATAAGATCTTAGCCACCCGGAACGCTGCTTCCTGCCGTGGGCCCCAAGTCCACTTGGCTTGTTTGTCCAGGAGTCTATGAAGGGGTTCCGCGACCGTCGCCTTGTGAGGTAGAAAAGCATGATAAAAGTTTAAAAGGCCGAGGAATGTTTGAAATTCTGCCTTACTCGTGGGGGCAGGTACGTCGCAGATGGCCCGTACCTTCTCCGGTGCCGGGTGGATGCCACTGGAGTCTGCAGTAAACCCCAGAAAGTCCACTCGCTCTACCCCCAAAAGGCATTTCTCCCATTTAACTTTAAGCCCTGCCGCCTGAAACCTTTGCAACACAGCTCGTAGTCGAACGGCGAATTCTGATGACGTCGGGGCGGAGATTAGCACGTCGTCGAAAAAGGGCGTTACTCCCGGCAAACCTTTCAGAAGTGAGTCCATTAAGTTCTGAAAGATCCCGGGTGCGACGCTAACCCCGAATTGTAGTCTTTTCACCCTAAAAGCACCTCTGTGTATAACAATCGTCTGTGCGTCAGCCGTCGCCTCATCGACCTGCAGCTGTTGATATGCCTGGGCCAAGTCAAGCTTGCCAAAGACTTTAGCCCCTGCTAACGTGGCCAGGACGTGTTGTACGATCGGAACTGGATAGGCGTGGTTGGGCAATGCCTTGTTGAGGGTGCATTTATAATCCCCACAGAGGCGGACCGCCCCATCTGGCCTCACTGGGGTCACGATTGGGGTTTCCCAGGACCCGTGAGGAACCGCTTCCAAGACCCCTTGGGCGACTAACCGATCCAGCTCAGCGTCGATCTTAGGCTTCAAAGCGAAGGGGACCCAGCGTGCCTTAAGTTTGATGGGCCTAACGGCCGGGTCCAACTGAAAGGAGTTTGGGGGGCCATTATATAACCCCAACGAGCCATCGAACACAGTCGAAAACTCCGTGCAGACCTTTACCAAGTCCCGGTCTGTGGTTCTAATCATGTTCACCCCGGTTACCTCAATGCCTAGAGGGCCCATCCAATTCCTGCCTAATAAGCTTGTATACAGCCCTTCCATTATAAACAATTCGAGGTTCTGTCGGACCCCCTTGAATCCAACCTCGAATGTTCCAACCCCTTTCAACGCTATGGGGTTTTTCTGAAAGTCTCTTAGCTTGAATGGGGGGGCTTCAAGTGAGGACAACTTTCCGGGGCAGATACTCCGGAGTGTTTTAGCTGAAATAATGGACACGGGGGATCCCGTGTCCAGGAACATGGGACACAATGTGCCCTCAATGTTAACTACTACTCTGATGGAACTTGGGGCTTCTGAGCCAAGGCTGTATACTTGCAAGAGATCATACTGAGGCCGGGCCGTGTCCACCTCAACGTTTGCCGTCTGTCTCCCTCATGGACTCCTGCTCTCCTTTCGACCCCCCTTGGCTCGACATGCGTGGGTGATGTGTCCCAACTTCCCACATCGCCGACACTTAGCATCCCGGAACCGGCAAGTCCTCCGTAGATGGTCCCCACCACAGCTGCCGCATTGATGTCCAATGGCCTCTGACGCATTGTTCCAAGCCGTCCCTCCACCGGGCCTAGGGGCACTCCTACGCCTCATCAATCGCACGTCCTCCTTTCCCGAGTTGGAATCCTCTTTGGGGCTCTCATGATGAAACCCCACACAGCTGGGTGTCAGCTTGATTCCCCCCTTCCGGGCCTCTGGGGCCGTTTCCTCGGCCATGATGGCGATGGCCAGGGCGTCTTCCATCTTAAGATCTTTCTTTGAATAAAATTTCCTCAACAACTTTTTGTCAGTCTGGCCACATATGAACTGGTTAAATAAAGCCTCATTCAAGTCGTTAAATTCACACCAGCGAGCCAGTTTACGCAACTCTTCTAAAAACGTTGTGGCTGGCTCGGCAACCAAACGCCTACGATTAAAAAACTCTACCCGCCGAGACACCAATGTTGGTTTGGGTGCTAAATGGGCCGTAATAACGCCCACCAGGTCAGAGTAAGAGAGCTGATCCACTTTCCTTGGGTGCACAAGGCTCACCGCCAGCCCACACAAGTCATTTCCGCAGCAATTCAGGAACCAGTCTCGCCGTGCACCCTCATTGGTAATGCCATAGCACTGGAAAAAGGACTCAAGCCACGCTTGGCATATTTCCCACGTGTCCGGGCGGCGTATGTCAAACTCCAGCAATGCCGCCGCACCAGCCAACCCCAACTGGGGGGACGGGATGGCAAAGGCACCTGCATGCAAGGTGGCAGATGTACCAGTGTTGCTGGAAGTGCTTGTAGTCCCCCTCGAGGAGTTTATGGCATTCAGCCTGGAGCAACCGCCGGCTCAAAGTTGCTGGATGCGTAGGGCGGTGCAGCGTGGTCTCGTGCCGAGCTGCGATGCCGTGCAACGCTGAAGAAGCCGCTTCCTTCAGCATCCCATCCTCGTCGCCAGTGAAATGTAGTGGGTTCCAATGAGCCAGGCAACTGCAAGTGACTTCAACTCTCTTTATTCCATGTTAAAAGCAAGTAGTAAAAGGCTAGAACAAGCTTACTTAACCAGGAACAGACCAAGAATATATGTTGTTAAGGCTGCTGCTACAGGCTGGCCACTGGGTGGAGTAATTGGCCAACAAAGCTAATTGGACCTAAAACCCCGGCCACCTATTGGTAGAATCAGAGAACCACCAGCTGGGGCCGTTGCAACCCGGAAGCACAGCCAAGCCGATCCCAAGACGCAACATATTATTTATTTATTATTTACATTTTCATACCGCCCTTCTCCCGAGGGACTCAGGGCGGTGTACAGCCATACTAAAACATGTATATCTATAAAATTTAAAAAACAATTTAAAACAGATTAAATGATTTGGCCCTATATTAAAAACTTAAAATCCATTCTTAAGCCAGCCCAGCCTGTTGAAACAGTAGAGTCTTAAGGGCACGGTGAAAGGTACGTAGGTCATGGATCATACGAATCTCCGGGGGCAGTTCATTCCAGAGGGCAGGTGCCCCCACAGAGAAGGCTCTCCCCCTGGGGGACGCCAGTCAACATTGTTTGACCGACGGCACCCTGAGGAGTCCCTCTCTGTGGGAGCGTATTGGCCGGTGGGAGGCCGGCGGCAGCAGAAGGCGATCTCATAAATACCCAGGTCCTAAGCCATGGAATGCTTTAAAGATGGTGACAAGCACCTTGAATTGCACCCGGAAGACCACTGGGAGCCAGTGCAGCTCGTGCAGGAGCGGTGTTACATGGGTGCGCCGTGTCGCTCCCATAATCACCCGTGCGGCCACATTCTGGACCAGTTGGAGCCTCCAAGTGTTCTTCAAGGGGAGCCCCATGTAGAGAGCATTACAGTAGTCCAGATGGGAAGTGACTAAGGCATGAGTGACCGTGTGCAAGGCGTCCCGGTCCAGAAAGGGACGCAACTGGTGTATCAGACAAACCTGATAAAAAGCCCCCCTGGCCACAGTTGTCACATGATCTTCTAAAGCAGCGGTTCTTAACCTGGAGGTTGTGACCCCTTTGGGGGTCGAACAGCCATTTCACAGGGGTCGCCAAGGCCCTCTCTCGCCCCCCCCACGCCTTCACTCACCCTCACTCTCTGCTCTGTTGGATCGCCGACCGTTCGCTTACCCCGCCCACTCCCAATCTATTGCTGCCTCCTGAGTCCCAGCTGATGGCTAGAGGAAAAAAAACTGTTTAAATTCTTGCCGCGGGGCTTCAAAGGGCTGCCCTAGAGCCAGTGGTGGGATTCTGCCGGTTCCGCCCCGCCCCTTGCCCCCCCTCCGCACCACTATTTATTGCCAATAAATAGTGGTGGGCGAGGGGCGGGCGAGCCAGCAATTTAACAAATGGTTCGGTGTTTTTTTGTAATTTTATTGGCCCGCGGACCTTCAGCATAGGCTAATTAGCCCTTGATTAGATCGGCTCCTGACTCTCAGCTGATTTACTCTCAGCTGTTTTGCTCAGGGCTCCGCTGCTTGTTTGCAAAGAGTGCTGGAGCAATTTTTTCCCCCCCACCTATGCTGAAAAACGAAACTGAAAGTAAAGCAGGCTGTTGGCTTTGCTGTTGCTACAAAATTGGAAAATTAGGCAGGCAGATTTCTTTTCTTTTTCCTCACCAAAAAAGGTAGGTGCAAACAATGGGCAATTTAGGGAAAAAGTGGAGAGTTCAAGATTTTAAAACACAAAAGAAAAAAAGCTCTATTTAACTAGGGAATTATAATAATCGAGATACTATTAATTGTATATTGTGTTGAAAGCAGAAATGGTTAAGTTGTGGTTTGGAGGAATATATGGGGGAAATTATTTGGTTTATTATTATTGGTAAATATAATTAATTGATTTGTAAGAAATGGGATTGCATGGAAATAATTGGAATATTCATGTTCATATTAATTAATATACAAAAAAGGTAGTTATATAACTAATTGATTTATATTAAAATGTTGAATTTATATTAAACAACTGTAATATTACATAATTAACCAATGTGAGGATGGATATAAAAATAGATGACAATGGGAAGGGGTATAATATAGAATAGAAGGGAAAAATTGAATTTGATTAAGATTAGAGATGAGGATGAAGGGTAATATTGGTTTTTTTAAAAAATAGATGAGGAATAAATATGGCAAAAAGGAAATATAGAAATTGTAAATTTAATTGAAATGACTAAACACTGTTTAAATTTGTGAACCGGCCAAATACTCTGTTCAAAGAAAATACATTGTATGTTTGTATGTGTGTTTCTAATTATTGTTATTTATTCATATTTGTTCTCTTTTATTCTTTAAAGTTTAACATTTCATTCTTTATCTTAATATCTTTATATTTGTTTGGGGTTGGCTTTCTTCCCTTTCATCTTTTTTATTGTACAGCAATCTTTCTCCTCAAACCTACCACCTCTCTCTTTTCTTTCCTTCTTACTTTCTCTTCCTCCCCCTCTTCTTCTCCCTACTTCCTCTTCCTTTCTCCTTCTCCTCCTCTCTTCCTCCCTCTCTTACCCTCCCTCCTACTCTAATTTCCCTTCCCTTCCTTCATCTCTCTCTATTGCTGTATCCTTTTATGCATATGGACTACTCAGAGGGCTGAAAAAGTTATTTTTGACTGTCCTCACATTTTACGTTTTTGCCCTATCTTGTCACCATGGTGAAGATAAGCAATTGTGAAATGAGTGACATGGTTGTTAAGAATGCTACAATGGGCATAAATGATGACCAGTCATAAGTGCGAAGACTGGTCAAAAGTGCAAGGACCTGTCAGAAATCACTTTTTTCAGCCCTCTGGGTAGTCCTTTTGTGGATATGGACTACTCAGAGGGCTGAAAAAGTTATTTTTGACTGGTCCTCGCACTTTTGACCAGTCCTCGAACTTACAACTGTCCTCACATTTTACGTTTTTGCCCTATCTTGTCACCATGGTGAAGAGAAGCAGTTGTGAAATGAGTGACACGGTTGTTAAGAATGCTAAAATGGGCATAAATGATGACCAGTCATAAGTGCGAAGACCGGTCAAAAGTGCGAGGACCTGTCAGAAATCACTTTTTTCAGCCCTCTGGGTAGTCCTTTTGTGCACATGGACTATTCAGAGGGCTGAAAAAGTTGTTATTATTATTATTTTTTAATTGAAAAGTTTTATAAGAATTACAAACAATTTTCTCCCCCCCACCCTTTCCCCTTCCCCACATAATAGAAATTGTACATTTTCTTATACAAAAGAAAGCATTAAAATAAGACATTTTAATTACATTCGGAGTTGTTCTTCTTCTCTTTCTTCCCTCATTCTACAACAAACCTTCTTCTTCTCCTCCTTTCTTTTCCTTCCCTCCCTCCTCTTCTCTTCTACTTTCTCCTGCCTCCTCTCCCACCTCATCCTACTTCCTTTTCGTTTCCCCCACTTCTCTCCTCTTTTCCCCCTTCTCACCTTCACTCCTACTCCTGTCCCCTTCCCTTCCCTTCCTCCTCTCCTTTCTTCCATTCCTCACCCTCCCTCTCCTCTTCCTACCCCTCCTCCTCTCTCCTTTCTAACTTCTTTGCTGTGAAATATTTTCCTCCTTTAGTGTCTGAGCAACTCCTGTATTCTACTTGTAGATACTTTCTTCTGCTAAAACTTTCTCTATTCACCACTTCCTCCCCCATCCCTTATCCCACCCTCCCCACCCGCCTGACTTCCCAGAGCAAAAACAGGGTATAGCATCTAACAAACATATGCTAAAATAAACTAACTAATTATAAAGTTCAAAACTCCCACATGTTCTTTCACTCCCCTTGCTCCAATTCATCAACCTCCCTTTTATAAATTCTCAAAACAAATTAAATTAAATTCATTCTTCCTACTTATAAAAAAAAACTTTTTCTTGATGTATAATCCGATACTTTAGCAGTCTTACAAACAGTAAAAATCATGAATAAATTCCATTTCTATACCCTCGAACATCATTCTTTTTGAACATTACTCCCTAGTGAAATTCTGAGTTTAACATTAATCCTCTTTCTTTCAAAGAGAAAAAGAAAAAGAAAAAATTTTCATCTTAAAATCTTACACATTTTATCTCATATATCTTTTAAAATAATATAGTCTTATGTTAAACATTTTAAAAATCTCTTAATACTTTTAAAACACTTATTTACCAAATATAAATTTCAAAATCTACAGGAGGATGTCTTTCAAATTTTCAATTAACCGTCTTAATACCTCTAACTTTTTAGAGAGCAGCCCTTTTACTATCCAAAACTAATTATCATTTTGCAATAAAATTCTGAAATTAACATTAATCCTCTTCGCTTCAAAAGGTTAGGCATCTTAAAAGCTTATACAATTTATCTCATATATCTTTTTAAAATAATATATTCTTATGTTAAACATTTTAAAAATCTCTTAATACCATTAAAACACATATTTGCCCGGTGCCAATTTCAAAATCCACAGGAAGATATCTTTCTTAATCCTCTGTTCTTCTCTTCTTTCTATATTTTTTCCAATCCTTTTTTTTTATAAATTCTTTCAACAGTCCCCCCAATTTTATTTTTGAAACTTTTAAAATGGTGATTTGAGGTTGATGTTTCTGAAATACTCGCTCTCTTCTTGAGGTCGCGTTTTCTAACTTGAAATCCCCATTTCGTCTCTTCTTGCTTGTATAATCATTCAGTCCTTTTCTTTGTCCATATAACCAGAATTTGTTGCCATAAAGATTGTCAACTTGCAATAAAGAGACTATTTGTTGCTTTTCTGTCAATTGAATGGAAACGTCCACCAAAACCTTTGTTTCAACTGTGCCAGCCTGTCTTTTAATCCTGACCATCTCTTGATCTTCCAAAAACAAATTCCTCTGAATAATTTCCTGCTGTCCCTCTAACAACTGCTTATATTTTCCCAAGCTGCTTTTTGAAAAAGCCCTTTCAATTGTATCCAACAGGGCAGAAGTAAAAGAGTCTAGAAGTTCTTGAAAAGCCTGAACAGTCATGGCTTGAGAATTTGCTGATTCACCAGCCCTATTGTCAGCCATATTTCAGCCACTTTGTATTCATCCAATTTATTTTTGACTGGTCCTCGCACTTTTGACCAGATCTCGAATTTACGACTATCCTCACATTTTACGTTTTTTGCCCTATCTTATCACCATGGTGAAAAGAAGCAGTTGTGAAATGAGTGACATGGTAAGAATGCTGCACGGGCATAAATGTGAGGATGGTCATAAGTGTGAGGACCAGTCAAAAGTGCGAGGACCTGTCAGAAATGACTTTTTTCAGCCCTCTGAGTAGTCCCTATACACATAGCCATGGCCACCCGGTCACATGACCAGCTAGCCACGCCCACCCAGTCACATGACCTCCAAGCCATGCCCACAAAATAAGCCACGCCCACAGAACCAGTAGTAAAAAAATTTAGAACCCACCCCTGGTTGGGGGTCACCACAACATGAGGAACTGTATTAAAGGGTCGCGGCATTAGGAAGGTTGAGAACCACTGTTCTAAAGACAGCCGTGCATCCAGGAAGGCACCCAAGTTACGAGCCCTCTCTGTGGGGGCCAAGATCTCACCCCCAATACTCAGCGATGGAGCCAGCTGGCTATACCAGGATGCCAGGAACCATAGCCACTCGGTCTTGGAGGGGTTGTGTCTGAGCTTGTTTCTCCCCATCCAGATCCGCACGGCCTCCAGGCACCGGGACATCACATCAAGGGCATCATTGGGGCGGTCCGGGGTGGAGATGTACAGCTGAGTGTCATCAGCGTACTGATAGCACTTCACCCCAAAACCACAGATGATCTCACCCAGTGGCTTCACATAAATGTTGAACAGGAGGGGCAAGAGGACCGACTCTTGCAGCTCCCCACAGTCAAGGGGCCTCGAGGTCGACCACTGTCCCCCGGCCAACACAGACGGCGTATGGTCAGAGAGGAAGGATGAGAACCACTGCAACACGGTGCGCCCTATTCCTAACCCCTCCAACTGGCGCAGCATGATACCATGGTCAATGGTATCAAAAGCCATTGAGAGGTCTAACAGGACCAGGACAGAGGAACAACCCCTTTTAGGAAACTCTGAAAAATGAGATTATAGAAACCCAATTTAACACAATGCCACAGAGAGAATAAAACAAGAGGTCCCAGATAAGCCAAGATTGCATAAAGAATTCTGTGACAAACTGAGAGGAAAAAATGGACAAGTATAAAAAATGGAAAGAGGGATATATAACTAGAACAGAATAACTATAAATAGCCTGAATCTGGAAGGATGAAAACAGGAAAACTAAGGCTCAGAATGAATTAACACTTGCAACAAATGCGAAAAATAATAAAGTTTCTTTCAACAAGTTAGAAACAAGAAAAAAGTCAAGGAAACGATTGGGCCACTATTGGGAGAACATGGCAGGGAGATAACTGTCAAGCGCCAGGGATATTAGGAGATTCAGGCAGTGCAAATGACTTTAAAAATTTATTGCAAGCTTAAGCTTGCTACAAGAATCTGTCCAACTGGCTTTTAAAGGGAAATGAGAGGGCTGGACTTAGATCTCTTGTGGGTGCGCAGGGACTCGTGATTTATGATGCATTTGACCCCTCCCTTGGGCTCAGCCTGGCCATCTCCAACACTATAGTAATGAGTAGCAGGGAGAAAGCAGAGCTGCTTAATTAATTCTTTGCATTAGACCAACTTACCAAAAGCAGCACCACAGAATAGAAATGCATGGCAAAATAGGCAAGAAAAGGTTAAGAGAACATCTATCCAGTCTAGATGAGTTCAAATTATCTGAATTAGATGAATTACATCTCTAGAGTTCTAAAGGAACTGGCATACGTGATCTTAGAACCACTGAACATAATCCTTCAGAGCTTCTGGAACATGGGGAAATTACCAGAGGATTGGAAAAGAGTTGATCTGGTTCCAATCACATGTGGTTTCTCTTTTCCAAAAGGGAAAAAAACTGGATCCAGTAAACTACAGACCAACCAGCCTGATAATGGTATCTGGAAAGATCCTGGAAAAGATAATCAAGCAGTGCATTTGTAAGCACCTAAAAATGAACAAGATAATTAGTAGAAGCCACATGAATTTGTCAAAAAAATTGATCATATCAGACAAACTTATTGCCTTCTTTGGCAAATTAGTAGATAAGGGAAACACTGTGAACATAGTTTACTTAGACTTCAGTAAGGCATTTGACAAAGTAGAGTCTACTTCTTGATAGGAACAATGTGGGATAGACAGTACCACCACCAGATGGATTCACAACTGACTGACCAACCACATTCAACAGGTAGTCCTCAATGGAACTACATCTACATGGAGGGAAGCATGCAATGCAGTACCTCAAGGTTCTATCTTAGGCCCAGTACTCTTTAGGTTAGGAGGAGAACTCATCACTATTTGCAGATGATACCAAGCTAGGGGGAATAGATAACTCTTAGATGATAGACTCAAGATTCAGAAGGACCTTGACTGACTTGAATGCTGGGCCCTATCCAACAAAACGCAAGTCAATGATGAGAAAAGTTAAGATCCTACACATAGATAAGAAAAAGTAAATTTACAAATATAGAATAGGTGTTATCTGGCTCAATAGTAGCAATTGTATGAGAGATCTATTGCAGGTGTCCTAATAGAACACCACTTTAGTATGAACCAGCAGTATGTTGCAGCTGCCAAAAAAAATAATGCAATCCTAGATTGCATCAACAGAGAGATAGTTTCAAGATCACATGAAGTAATAGTATTTCTTTATACTACACTGGTGAGATCACACTTGGAATATTGCATCCAATTCTGGTCATCATGATACTAAAAAAATGTTGAGATCCTAGAAAAAGAGAAGAATAACAAAGATGATAAGAGGTCTGAGAGGATAAACCACATAATTAATACATGTCTAGTCTAGAGATGGAAACAACTAGCACGCATGTGCAGGGGAACCTTTACTTTTACCTTTTAGTTTAATGAAGAGAAGGACTAGGGGTGATACGATAGCAGTCTTCCACTTTTGAGGGGCTATCAGAGAGAAGAGGGGGTTGACATATTCTCCAAAACAGTTGAGGGCAGGACAAGAAGCAACAGGTGGAAGATTATTAAAGAAGGATCCAACCTAGAACTCAGGAGAAATTTCCTGACAGTGAGACCAATTAATCAGTGGAATGGTTTGCCTCTAGGAGTTTGTGGGTTCTCCATCACTGGAGGTTTTCAAGAAGAGACTGAACAGCCATTTGTCTGGAATGGTATAGGATCTCCTGCAAGGGGTTGTACTAGAAGACTTTCTAATCCTATTATTTATGTCCTACATTCTAATATATCTTGGTTTAAAAAAAGAACAACAAAGAAAACACTATTTCACCGTGCCACTACAACACTGGTCTACAGATGGTCCTCTCTTAACAACCACTCATTCATTTATTATTCAAATTTACAATGATGCCAAACAAATGGTATTTATGAACACTCATAAAGTTCCAGTTATCACAGCATCCCACAATCATGTGATTATGA
Organism: Pituophis catenifer annectens; assembly: GCF_029215685.1. Taxonomy (NCBI): domain Eukaryota; kingdom Metazoa; phylum Chordata; class Lepidosauria; order Squamata; family Colubridae; genus Pituophis; species Pituophis catenifer. The sequence continues at coordinate 95,993,887 of NW_027256886.1, read as the reverse complement.
TCTGGGGGCATGACACTCAGCTTAGTTATGACATCACAGCATCCTGCAGTCGCAGGATCACCATTTGCAACCCTTTTTGCCAGCAAAGTCAATGGGGAAGCCGACAGGAGTCACAAAAGTATCACACAATGTCCTCACTTAACAACCCAGAGTGATCTGCTTAACTATGGCAATTGGGACTGCAATTTCTATTGCTCAATGGCTTCATGTTCCCATTGCTTAGTGGTGGAAATTTCAGTCCCAAATGCCATTATTTACCAAGGACCATTTATATTTTAGAAAAGCCAGCCTTTCATGGCAGGTAATCCAACAGCCAAGATGAAAGGACCGGTGGGTTGACTTGCTAGAGGAATTGTTCCAATTGGAAAAGAAGCAGATGTGTAAAATGGAATGATAGGCTTGGCAGATAGGCTTGAACTGCCATGCTTGTGCCAGCAAAGGTGGGGGGGGGAAATACTTGTGTTTGAGCAGTTGAGGAGCCATGAGGTGCAGTGGTTAGAATGTAGTACTGCAGGCTAGACAGAATTGCAGGCTAACTCTGGTCACAGCCAAGAGTTCAATCCTGACCAATTCATGGCTGACTCAGCCTTCCATCCTTCTGAGATCAGTAAAATGAAGACCCAGATTGTTGGGGGCAACATGCTAACTATGTAAACTGCTCAGGGAGCCTGTAAAGCATTGTGGAGAGGTATATAAGTCTAAGTGTTATTGATATTGATACAGGAGGAGAACTCAGGTAGTGGTTGTCTCCCATCAGGCTAGGGAAATTCTTGCCCTCTTAAAGCAGCACATGGCTCACCTTCATGTGGAAGCAAGCAGGAAGACCCGATCAGCCCTATGAAGCAGAGGAACTACATGCTCTGTATCATTTGGCCAGGAGAAAGTTGGGAGAGGTTAGAATGGAACAGTCAGCCACATTCGAAGCGGTAGTCCAACTCTCTCCTCCATAAGGAAGCATGGGAGGGGGCGGGAATTTCCTCCAAACCTATCTGGAATTGGTCCATTTTTAATTTAAACTTTCTTTTTTCAGCTGGTCCCCCACTCTAGTTTTGGTTTTGTTCTGTTCAATTGTCAGAAAGTTACCCTGCTGGTAACAGAATTCTGAGCCCCTACACAGAATTTCTTTCCAGTATTTTATTGTATTGGAAGAAATGGAAAGCAATAATCAAATTCATTCATGCATCCCAGAGTTAAGTGATCTTAAATTAAGAGATTATCCTTAATTCCACATATAAATCATAAGTATGTTCGACGGGTTTATGCATTTGATAGCAATTCCCGTGTATTCCTATGGCTTTGAGCTTCAGCCTGCACCTGGTTGCAAGTTGAGGAAAACTGAAGCTTATATTAACAGGGTAGTGGCTCCCTGTTTTCCACCAGAAAGTTCAAGGAAATAGATTGATATTCAGAGGCCAAGGAAGGAAGATTATGAAATTCTAGAACACGCTGATTATATAAGAGAAAGATGAACATGGGCCATTCCTGTTTTATTGTTTAATCTAACTTCAAGGTTTCAGTTTTCATGTTGCTTTGGGATTATTTGGCTTCCAATAATAATCAGTCTCAAACAATAATCAGAGAAAATAATCTGTCTCACATTTCATATAGAATGTACATCAGATTTATAATTTTCAAACCTCAGAGCTAACTACTGTAAATCTCAAGCTGTTCCTAATTTTTATCTGGAAGACTCAGCTCCCATAAAATACAATGGTTCATGGTTCATGGTGTACTCTGGCTGTCACTGTGGCTGTGCAACTCTAATTATAATGTTTTCCTTATTATTTTCTTGGCATAATTGAATATGTTTTAGACTTCAATCCCTAAGAGCTAATCTAATAACTGCAGTGATTCACTTAACAATGGTGGCAAGAACTATCGTAAAATGGGGCAAAACTCAATGAATGTCTCCCTTAGCAACAGAATTTTCAGGCTCAATTGTGGCTGTAAATCAAAGATTACCTGTACTCATTTTATTTTCTAGCATAATAGGAATATGAGAATGAAAAAGCCAAACGCAGAGAAGAATTAAAGTGCATATCAGAAATTTATTCCTCAGCACAAGCATTTGGAAAGTGACTTTTAGTTTCAAATGAAAGAAAAAAAAACTTGAATGACAGTGTCAGTTCTATTATTACTTCAGAAGTTCAGCCTCACACAGTTGGGGGGGGGGAAGCTTCCAGCTGGCAGGTTCCTTTCTTCAACATGAAATGGTCACTCTTCAGAAAAAGCAGGAGAAGCATCATTGTGAGTCACAAACAGCACTCTAGCAAAGATCATTCTTTGAGTTTGTTGCGGAGAAAGCCAATGTGATGATCAGAAAGATGCAAAGATCCTCCAAAGTGTCTTTTTGCATTCCAGGTAAAAAATTCACTTTTTAGTGTTCTTCAATCAGCGATTGGAAGAGCTGCAGTTGTCCCTTTCCCGGAGGCTTAGCTGAAGACTGCTTGTGCGTCTTTTGGCAGTGTTTCCTACCACAACTTCATATCTATTATCCAGTTAACAGAAAATTCAGTAGTGAGGGAGGAAAGGGCTAGCTCAGCTGCTATATTCCCATGGTAAGATCCTTTACTTTCTTAATAGGGCTTGTACTGAAAATTGGTATTTCTGAGCAGTTCTGAAAAGTTCTCGAGACCCACAACAGACACTCTCTGCTCTGAGAGGTGTGTTCATTCTGAATGGTCACACTTCACTCCATGAGATCCAAAAGGTTGCAATGAGTCCTAGCAATGCTCGACTTTGCATTATAAAATTTGGACTTGGTTATAGAAACTGGATCTCAAAGTCTCCTCCATTTAATCTCCATTTGTTTCAGTCTTGGATAGTACAAATTCTTGGTTAATCTATGCTAATTGCTATTTCTTTTGGAATTCATTCCACCATCCTCCCTATTTAAAATCTTACCAGAATTCTCCTGCCTATTGAAAATATTATTTGGTATTAAAGTTAGGTGGCTTTT